>NC_080044.1:12964640-13264640 GCF_012489685.1 Lotus japonicus
AAAGCGTATGTTCCGAGAGCTGAAACTTAAGCCTGGAGGCGAAGTTGGCTTCGGAGGAAATGAAAAGGGTAAAATTGTTGGTACTGGTACTATCTGTGTAGATAGTAGTCCATGCATTGATAATGTTTTATTGGTAGACGGTTAACTTAACACATAACTTATTGTCTATAAGTCAATTAGCTGACAAGGGTTATGATGTTATATTCAATCAAAAGTCCTGCCGGGCTGTAAGTCAGATCGATGGCTCTGTTCTGTTTAACAGCAAGAGGAAGAACAACATTTATAAGATCAGATTATCTGAGTTGGAGGCTCAGAATGTGAAGTGCCTTCTGTCTGTTGATGAAGAGCAGTGGGTATGGCATAGACGGTTAGGGCATGCCAGTATGAGAAAGATTTCTCAGCTGAGCAAGCTAAACCTTGTCAGGGGCTTACCCAATCTGAAGTTCGCTTCAGACGCTCTTTGTGAAAGCATGTCAGAAAGGCAAATTCACAAAAGTCCCTTTCAAGGCAAAGAATGTTGTCTCAACCTCAAGGCCGTTAGAACTTCTGCATATCGACCTGTTTGGACCAGTGAAAATTGAGTCTATAGGTGGCAAGAGATATGGGATGGTTATCGTTGGATGACTATAGCCGCTGACAAGGGTAAAGTTTCTAACCCGCAAGGATGAGTCTCATGTTGTGTTCTCTACCTTCATTGCTCAAGTGCAAAACGAGAAGGCTTGTAGGATTGTGCGTGTCAGAAGTGACCATGGTGGAGAGTTTGAGAATGACAAGTTTGAGAGTCTGTTTGATTCCTATGGAATTGCACATGATTTCTCTTGTCCCAGAACTCCTCAACAAAACGGTGTGTTGAGAGGAAGAACAGAACTCTTCAGGAGATGGCTAGAACCATGCTCCAAGAAACTGGCATGGCTAAGCACTTTTGGGCAGAGGCAGTAAATACAGCATGTTACATTCAGAACAGAATCTCTGTGAGACCAATTCTGAATAAGACTCCTTATGAATTGTGGAAGAACATAAAACCCAACATTTCTTATTTTCATCCTTTTGGCTGTGTTTGTTATGTTCTCAATACTAAGGATAGATTGCATAAATTTGATGCTAAGTCTTCTAAGTGTCTATTGCTCGGTTACTCTGAGAGATCTAAAGGTTTTAGATTTTATAATACTGATGCTAAGACTATTGAAGAATCTATTCATGTTAGATTTGACGATAAGCTTGACTCTGACCAGTCAAAGCTAGTTGAAAAGTTTGCAGATTTAAGCATTAATGTTTCTGACAAAGGCAAAGCTCCAGAGGAAGTTGAGCCAGAGGAAGATGAACCAGAGGAAAGAAGCTGGTCCCTCTAACTCACAAACTCTGAAGAAGAGCAGAATCACTGCAGCTCACCCTAAGGAATTGATTCTGGGCAACAAAGACGAACCAGTCAGAACCAGATCTGCCTTCAGACCCTCTGAAGAGACCTTGCTGAGTCTGAAAGGATTGGTGTCCTTAATTGAACCCAAGTCCATAGATGAAGCTCTTCAGGACAAGGATTGGATTCTGGCCATGGAAGAAGAATTGAATCAATTTTCCAAGAACGATGTTTGGAGCTTAGTGAAGAAGCCTGAGAGTGTCCATGTTATTGGAACGAAGTGGGTATTCAGAAACAAGCTGAATGAGAAAGGAGATGTAGTCAGAAACAAGGCAAGGCTAGTTGCTCAAGGCTACAGCCAGCAGGAAGGAATAGACTACACTGAAACATTTGCTCCGGTAGCAAGACTGGAGGCAATTAGACTGTTGATCTCCTTCTCAGTAAATCACAACATAGTTCTACATCAGATGGACGTAAAGAGTGCCTTCCTAAATGGTTATATCTCAGAGGAAGTCTATGTTCATCAACCCCCAGGTTTTGAAGATGAAAAGAAACCAGACCATGTGTTCAAATTGAAGAAATCACTCTACGGTCTGAAGCAAGCTCCCAGAGCATGGTATGAGAGACTTAGCTCATTCCTTCTGGAGAATGAGTTTGTAAGGGGTAAAGTAGATACAACTCTTTTTTGCAAGACTTATAAAGATGATATCTTAATTGTGCAAATTTATGTTGATGATATTATATTTGGTTCTGCTAATCAATCTCTATGCAAAGAATTTTCTGAGATGATGCAGGCTGAATTTGAGATGAGTATGATGGGAGAATTAAAGTACTTTATGGGAATACAAGTTGATCAAACACCAGAAGGAACATATATCCATCAGAGCAAGTACACTAAAGAACTTCTGAAGAAGTTCAATATGCTGGAATCTACAGTGGCCAAGACTCCAATGCATCCTACATGCATTTTGGATAAAGAAGATAAAAGTGGTAAAGTATGTCAGAAGCTCTATCGTGGAATGATAGGTTCACTTCTATACTTAACTGCATCTAGGCCAGACATATTATTTAGTGTTCACTTATGTGCTCGTTTCCAATCAGATCCAAGGGAAACCCACTTAACTGCTGTTAAGAGGATCCTAAGGTATCTGAAAGGCACCACTAACCTTGGCTTGATGTATAAGAAAACATCAGAGTATAAGCTTTCAGGTTATTGTGATGCTGATTATGCTGGAGATAGAACAGAGAGAAAAAGTACTTCTGGAAATTGTCAATTTCTGGGGAGCAATCTAGTCTCATGGGCAAGCAAGAGGCAATCAACCATTGCACTATCAACTGCAGAGGCAGAATATATCTCAGCAGCAATATGCAGCACTCAGATGCTCTGGATGAAACATCAGCTGGAGGATTATCAGATCCTTGAGAGCAATATCCCAATCTATTGTGATAACACTGCTGCAATCTCATTGAGTAAGAATCCTATCTTGCATTCAAGGGCAAAGCACATTGAGGTAAAGCATCACTTTATTAGAGATTATGTACAGAAGGGCGTACTTCTTCTGAAGTTTGTTGATACTGACCATCAATGGGCAGATATCTTTACAAAGCCCTTAGCAGAGGATAGATTTAATTTTATTCTGAAAAATCTAAACATGGACTTTTGTCCAGAGTGAAGATGGATCAGAACCTCTGACTATGATACTTCTTGATCAGAAGATGTCTAGTCCAGAAGGTAACTCAATCAGAGTGTGTGTGCCCACTGGTACTGACTCTGAAGCTGAGACAACAACACGTGTGTCAGAATTTCTGATGCATAATTCCTTGTGCCCGTGTGACAGTCTGTTATGATTGCGTGTAGATATGCTTATCTCCTGTGTGTGATTGTGTATTTTACTGTTACTATCTATCTTTAATTTTCAACCGTTGATCTTAAAGTGCTTTTTGAATCAACAACGGTTATTTGATAAAACCCACTATACACACACGTTCTCTCTCACTTCCGGTTTTCACTCTCGCACTCTCTGCTTTTCAAAACCGCCTCTTTCTTGATTTCTCTCTCGATCTCTCTTCATCCTTCAAACTTCATCTTCTACCTCAAACCTTCAACCTCTTCAAAATGGTGAGACAAACCAGAAGATCTGCTGCAGATGCACCTCAGTTCCCTCACATGGTAGTCTGTTTGGCAACGGGTCAAAGGGGCTCTGAGAACCCGGCACAAGAACAAGTTCAAGCTCAAGAGCAGATTGTTCCTATTGCAGAACGGGGCTGTGCCGTTCACTGCGTATTTCCTCCTGAGGAACTCCAAGTCCTGGCAGAATGGAGATTCAACCTCGATAACTTGGCTGCAAATGGGTTTGATCTTCGTCCTGAAGTCCAAGCTCAAGGTTGGGGAAATTATTTCAACCGACTTCGAGGACCGGTGTATGAGAAACTGGTAAAGGAATTCTGGAAGCACGCAGACTGCGATGATACTCAAGTGGTCTCTCACATTCTTGGCAGGAAGATCATCATCACTGAGAAGTCATTCGTGAATCTGCTAGGAGCAGAAACTGCTTATGGGTATCGGTTCCAACTGACGGAATCCAAGCTGAAACCCAGCACCAAAGACAAAGTCAACAAGGCTCTGTACACCACCTTCAAACCGGGCAAGACGAGTTACAAGGTGATGGATCTTCATCCCAAACTAAGGATCTGGCACAAGATCCTGCTCAACTGCATAAACCAGAGACCGAAGGGCAGTTCCCTAGACTACATCAACTTCAACCAGAAGGCGATGTTGTTCTTCATCCAAAATCAGGAGAAGATCTGCCTTCCCTACTTCCTGTTCTCCTACTTGAAGGAATGCATCCGGAAGTCTCGCACCACCGCCTCCATCAAGTCTGCAATCAAATATATCCCTTTTGGGAGGCTGCTCTCAGACTTTCTCATTGAAAGCAACTTGGTGCAAGATTTGATCAATGCTGGTTGCACAGAGGATTTGAGCACCATTGTCAGTGATGTCTTCACTGCAAATTCTCTGAAGAAGATGGGTTTGGTCCAGAAGAAGATTGCTCCTGCTCATGAAGACACATCTTCTGAGATCAGAGGAAGAAGAATGCCTCTGAATGACTACCCTCTGTGGACTCAAGCAGACCATCCTGACGCCATCAGATGCTATGTTGAAGACCTCAGGGCTCAAGGATTCGAGATTGACCTTGATGATTTCATCAGCAGACTTCCACCAGCTCCAGAGTTTCCTTCTCCTCCCAAGAAGAAAACCAAGAGGAAGATGGTTCTGGAAGAATCCTCAGAGGAATCTGATGTCCCTCTGGTCAAGAAGACGAAGAGCAAGCCTGATGATGGTGATGATAGTGATAGTGAGGATGGTCCTCCAAAGAAGAAGCAGAAGAAGGTCAGAATCGTGGTGAAGCCTACTCGGGTGGAACCAGCTGCTGCAGTGGTCAGAAGGACTGAACCTCCTGCCAGAGTGACTCGATCATCAGCACATTCAAGTAAGCCTGCACTTGCTTCTGATGATGATTTGAATTTATTTGATGCACTTCCTATTTCTGCCTTGCTTCAACACTCCTCAAATCCCCTCACTCCTATTCCTGAATCCCAGCCAGCCGCACAAACCACCACTCCACCACATTCCCCAAGATCTTCCTTCTTTCAACCTTCTCCTACTGAAGCACCTCTCTGGAATTTGCTTCAGAACCAACCCTCTAGGTCAGAAGATCCAACCTCTCTCATTACCATTCCATACGACCCATTATCTTCTGAACCCATCATCCATGACCAACCCGAGCCCAACCAAACAGAACCACAACCCAAAACGTCTGATCACTCTGCTCCCAGAGCATCAGCACGTCCTGCTGTCAGAACCACGGATACAGACTCTTCAACCGCCTTTACACCTGTATCCTTCCCAACCAATGTTATTGACTCTTCTCCCTCCAATAACTCTGAATCAATTAGAAAATTCATGGAGGTTAGAAAAGAGAAGGTGTCTGCCTTGGAAGAGTATTACCTTACCTGTCCAAGCCCTAGGAGATATCCTGGCCCTAGACCTGAACGTCTAGTTGACCCAGATGAACCTATCTTGGCCAATCCTATCCAAGAGGCAGACCCCTTAGTTCAACAAGCTCACCCTGTCCCTGACCAACAAGAGCCCATTCAACCAGACCCTAAACCCGAACAATCAGTGTCTAACCAATCCTCGGTTAGATCACCTCACCCTCTGGTTGAAACTTCAGACCCTCACCTTGGAACCTCTGAACCCAATGCTCCCATGATTAACATTGGTTCTCCACAAGGTGCCTCTGAAGCTCATAGCAGCAATCACCCAGCCTCTCCTGCACCCAACCTCTCCATAATTCCCTATACTCACCTTCAACCCACATCTCTCTCTGAGTGCATCAATATCTTCTATCATGAAGCCTCCTTGAGGCTCCGCAATGTGCACGGTCAGACTGATCTCAGTGAGAATGCTGAAAATGTGGCTGATGAGTGGAACAATCTGAGCACTTGGCTAGTGGCTCAAGTTCCGATTATGATGCAGCTCCTGCATGCAGAGGGCAGTCAGAGCATTGAGGCTGCAAAGCAAAGGTTTGCTAGAAGGGTGGCTCTTCATGAACTAGAACAGAGAAATAAGCTTCTTGAAGCTATTGAAGAAGCCAAGAGAAAGAAAGAACAAGCAGAAGAAGCTGCACGTCAAGCAGCAGCTCAGGCTGAACAAGCCAGACTTGAGGCAGAGCGTCTTGAAGCTGAGGCTGAGGCAGAGCGACTTGCACCAGTTGTGTTTACTCATGCTGCTTCTGCTTCCATTCCAGAACCTCAAGCTGCTCAGAATGTTCCTTCCAGCTCTACTCAGACAAGCTCATCCAGACTCGACATCATGGAACAACGTCTTGACACTCATGAATCCATGCTGATTGAGATGAAGCAAATGATGATGGAACTTCTGCGCCGCACTGACAAACCTTAGTTTTAGGATCTCTTCTTTTTCTTTCTTTTTATCTAACGTTGTTTTACTTAAATTCTGTTTCTTGTTATTTATTTATTCTCTTTTGTTCGTTTGTGATTATATATGCATAACTATATACTTATGTCACATATGTTTGCTAAACTCGTTTTATTCATCATTGTTTTGTGTTTACATCATATTTCTTTCCATCATATAATCTAGAATGGAGGATCTCTCCTCATTCTTCTGCACTCCTGGCGCTGCTCTGACCTATCCTTCTCCAGACGCTCCAGTACATGCTGGATGTTGCTGAGCCTGATCTTTAGCTCATCCCTCTCCAGAATCTCTTCTGAAGTCTTGAGCTTCTCTTCCAAACTCTCTTTCTCTTCCAGCAGCTTGAGTTCAAGCCGGCTGAGTTCTTGCACCTCCTCCACGAAGGCAAGAAATTCCTTCAGGTCTCTCTCCAACTCTGGACGCAGGTCCTCTTCCAGCAGTGTCCGTGTCAGCTCCGCGATGGTAGTTGCACCCTCTGGATGCCTGATGTTCAGGAACAAGTCCTCTTCAAAGGCCTTCTTCCTCAGCTCTTCTAGTGCTACGTTGTATGATGCCATTTTTTTCTTACTGAAAATTATTCGAGGTGTGAAGCTTACCTTTCTCTCCAACGCTTTTTATAGGCTTCACTTTCTCTCTGAAAGTTAATGCTCTTACAGTTTCTCGAGGTTAAGTTCTTGGTAACTGGCCCTTCTATTTACTCACTTGACCGGTGGTAAACGTTCATCCCTTGCATTAACTCTTCTATTTATTTTCGCCTAACTCTGATTCTTACATCATTTTCATTTTCTTTTAAACTTAGACCTTCTCTAAGGGGGAGTACCTTGTACTTCAAGCTAAGTTTTTCACACCCCAAGCTTTTTGCTTATGACAAAAAGGGGGAGTAAACCCAGTTTTTGATTTGTAAGATGTGTTAGTGTGACTTATTTTTCTTTTGGAGATTTTAAGAGTTCCATCTTCATGACCATAGATGTGTCACTGGGCAAATACAAGGAATACATTTCACTTCTTCTGAAGTGATTCTAAGTTGACTCTGATACCCAAGACTCTGATACCTTGTCCCTGACTCTGATCACTTATGCGCTCTGATTATTCGTTTTTCATCTATGTCATAAGCTTTTCACACTGAACTCTTATATGTTTTAGCTCAGAATCTAGACTTTACTAACGTTTTCATCAAGTAATAGATTCAGGGGGAGCTAAGCTCAGAATCAAGCAGTGACTTGAATTCATAATGAGCAAGATAAACTATTCACATCAGGATAAGTCTTATTCTATATCTCTAAACTCTGAGTGAATTCAGTTTAATGTTTAAGAATTGTTCATCAAAAATCTTAGTTTTGTCATCATCAAAAAGGGGGAGATTGTAAGATCAAGTTTTGATCTAGTAGTACAACTCTATGTTTTGATGATTACAAGTTAACCTTTTGATATGAACAATTGTGGTACTCTAACGTGTTTTTCTGAGTGTGCTATTTACAGGCTCTGACCTCAACTTAATCTCACACAAATCAGAAGCACTGTGTATAAAGGGTAACCCAAGCAACGCTTTCGCATTCACCATGTTCAGTATGAACAGTGGAAAAGCTTCAGAAGTTCTGAAGCTATACAAACTCTGATGTGGACTCAGTCGCTAGAAGCTCTGAAGATCCAGAAGTTCTGATAACCAAGAAACACTGAAGGTTCAGATGTTCTGATGGTGTAGAAGACTCTGAAGATCCAGAAGCTGAATAGTGGAAACTCTGAAGTCCAAAAGCAAGAAACTCTGAAGGCCATGTTCTTCCCTCTGAGTTCAGAATCAGAAGATACAATGGTCGGAGGATCTGTGCTTTCCCTCTGACTCTGATCAACCGGCTTCACAAGTTCCAATATGAAGTATTCCCCTGATCAGAAGTCTCCTAGGTTAAAAGGTCAAGTCGCTATCCAAGTACAAAAGCAAGTGTACCTTCCTGACGACCTACCTAACGTTCTCAGCCACAGCAGAAGCTGGATTTTCCAGAACTGCCCTCTAACGGTAGCATTTCCCATGCAACGCTCAACCCTAATCCTTGGAGTATATATAGAGGCTGAAGATTGAAAGAAGCGGCTAAGAAACTAAGAAAAAGAAATACACACACGCAAGACATATTCAAACTATTCTAAGCTTTCTTTCATCTGAAATTCATTGAGTTTACAATTAGCTTTTTAGAAGCAAATCTCTTGTAAACAATTCTTTGATAAACAGTTTGTTTAGTTCCTTTAGGAGATCAAGGTTGATCGGATCCTAGAGAAGACTAAGAGAGTGAATCTTAGTGTGAGCTAAGTCAGTGTAATTGTTAGTCACTTGTAGGTTTCAAGTGCAGTTGTAACTCTTACCTGATTAGTGGATTGCCTTCATTCTAAGAAGGAAGAAATCACCTTAACGGGTGGACTGGAGTAGCTTGAGTGATTTATCAAGTGAACCAGGATAAAATCCTTGTGTGCTTTTCTATCTCTTATCTTTAGCACTTAAGTTCTCGAAAGATTTGTCAAAATCTTTAAGGTGGAAGTTTTGTTCTGAAAACGTTATTCAAACCCCCCCCTTTCTACCGTTTTTCATACCTTCAGATGTATGATGCCATTTTTTCACTGAAACTTGTTCGAGGTGTGAAGCTTACCTCTCTCTCCAACACTTTATATAGGCTTCACTTTCTCTCTGAAAGTTAATGCTCCTACGGTTTCTCGAGGTTAAGTTCTTGGTAACTGACCCTTCTCTTTACTCACTTGACCGGTGGTCCACGTTCTTCTCTTGCATTAACTCTTCTATTTATTTCGCCTAACTCTGATTCTTGCATCGTTTTCATTTCCTTTCAACTTAGACCTTCTCTAAGGGGGAGTACCTTGTACTTCAAGCTAATTTTTTCACACCCCAAGCTTTTTGCTTATGACAAAAAGGGGGAGTAAACCCAGTTTTTGATGTGTAAGATGTGTTAATGTGATTTATTTTTTTCTTTTGGAGAATTTAAGAGTTCCACCTTCATGACCATAGATGTGTCACTGGGCAAATACAAGGAATACATTTCACTTCTTCTGAAGTGATTCTAAGTTGACTCTGATACCCAAGACTCTGATACCTTGTTCATGACTCTGATTACTTATGCGCTCTGATTACTCGATTTTCATCTATGTCATAAGTTTTTCACTCTGAACTCTTATATCATTTAGCTCAGAATCTAGACTTTACTAACGTTTTCATCAAGTATTAGATTCAGGGGGAGCTAAGCTCAGAATCAAGCAGTGACTTGAATGAGCAAGATAAACTATTCACATCAGGATAAGTATTATTCTATATCTCTAAACTCTGAGTGAATTCAGTTTAATGTTTAAGAATTGTTCATCAAAAATCTTAGTTTTGTCATCATCAAAAAGGGGGAGATTGTAAGATCAAAGTTTTGATCTAGTAGTACAACTCTATGTTTTGATGATTACAAGTTAACCTTTTGATATGAACAATTGTGGTACTCTAAAGTGTTTTTCTGAGTGTGCTATTTACAGGCTCTGACCTCAACTCAATCTCACACAAATCAGAAGCACTGTGTATAAAGAGCTACCCAAGCAACGCTTTCGCATTCACCATGTTCAGTATGAACAGTGGAAAAGCTTCAGAAGTTCTGAAGTTATACAAACTCTGATGTGGACTCAGTCACGAGAAGCTCTGAAGATCCAGAAAGTCTGATAACCAAGAAACACTGAAGGCTCAGATGTTCTGATGGTGTAGAAGACTCTGAAGATCCAGAAGCTGATTAGTGAAGTTCTGATGTCCAGAAGCAAGATACTCTGAAGACCATGTTCTTCCCTCTGAGTTCAGAATCAGAAGAAACAATGGTCAGAGGATCTGGGCTTTCCCTCTGACTCTGATCAACCGGCTTCACCAGTTCCAATATGAAGCATTCCCCTGATCAGAAGTCTCCTAGGTTTAAAGGTCGCGTCGCTATCCAAGTACAAAAGCATATGTACTATCCTGACGACCTACCTAACAGTCTCAGACACAGCAGAAGCTGGATTTTCCAGAACTGCCCTCCAACGGTAGCATTTCCCATGCAACGCTCAACCCTAATCCTTGGAGTATATAAAGAGGCTGAAGACTGAAAGAAACGACGAGAAGCATTCACATACGCGCAAGACAGTCTTAAATTCTTCTAAGTTTTCTTTCATCTGAAATTCATTGAGTTTACTATTAGCTTTTTAGAAGCAAATCTCTTGTAAACAATTCTTTGATAAACAGTTTGTTTAGTTCCTTTAGGAGATCAAGGTTGATCGGATCCTAGAGAAGACTAAGAGAGTGAATCTTAGTGTGAGCTAAGTCAGTGTAATTGTTAGTCACTTGTAGGTTTCAAGTGCAGTTGTAACTCTTACCTGATTAGTGGATTGCCTTCATTCTAAGAAGGAAGAAATCACCTTAACGGGTGGACTGGAGTAGCTTGAGTGATTTATCAAGTGAACCAGGATAAAATCCTTGTGTGCTTTTCTATCTCTTATCTTTAGCACTTAAGTTCTCGAAAGATTTGTCAAAATCTTTAAGGTGGAAGTTTTATACTGAAAACGTTATTCAAACCCCCCCTTTCTACCGTTTTTCATACCTTCAGATCATTTTCAGGCTGTCAAACGCATTCTTCGTTATGTCTGTGGCACGCAGCACTTTGGTCTTACGTTTCGTCGTACCTCCTCTCCTGCTGTGCTTGGTTATAGTGATGCTGATTGGGCTCGCTGCACTGACACTCGCCGCTCCACTTATGGCTACACCATCTTTCTTGGTGATAATCTCTTGTCTTGGAGTGTCAAGAAACAACCTACTGTTGCTCGCTCTAGTTGTGAATCTGAGTACCGAGCTATGGCAAATACTGCTTCTGAGCTCGTTTGGTTGCTTAATCTTTTTCATGAGCTTCGTGTTCGCTTATCAGCGACTCCTCTTCTTCTTAGTGACAACCAGAGTGCTTTGTTTATGGCTCAAAATCCGGTTGCTCATAAACATGCCAAACACATTGACTTGGATTGTCACTTCGTCCGTGAGCTGGTTTCCTCTGGTCGATTAGATGTTCGCCATGTACCCACTTCTCTCCAGCTTGCTGATTTTTTCACTAAGGCGTTACCTCGTCCGTTGTTTGAACTCTTTAGATCCAAGCTTCGCGTTGTTGTTAATCCAAAGCTAAGCTTGACGGGGGATGTTAGAGATAAATATGTGTAATATCCTACGGGATATTCTCTTTCTTATTATTTATATATTTTGTACTATGTCTCATAATATTCCTTAGAATATTCTGTAATTTCTTGATTATAAATAATATTGTCTACCTCACACAATTTGTGGTGAGAGTATCCAATCTTACAGATAGTCTCTAGAAGAATATAATATCCTTATAGTTCTTGATTATGTGAGTGTAAAGCCATCGGTAACTGATTTCCAAATTTTTTAATATCCTTATTACGAGACAATTTTGAATTTTAAAATTATCGACGTCTTTGGCCGTCAATAAAGTCATCAGTAGATTGATTGTAACTAATTCTGCCAAAAAAATTATTTAACACCAAGTTACCGACGACCCTCGATAACATAATTATTTTTTTATGTTTTGTAAAAAACACGTGACAGATCAGATGACCTGACCTTAGTAACAACGAGATTTTTTTCGACAATTTTTAGGTCGCATGTGAAAAGCGGTGTGTAATACAGTATTTTCTTGTAGTATAAGAAATGGTTGAATTGTGGTTATAAAATTCTTTTGAAACCCTTAAGAAATTTTCCTATATACTTTGTCTATTTAGATTAGCTGGTGCTGAATAAGAGAATCAACAAAAAGCCTTTTCCGAAGTTCAGCATATGACAGAAATGATAAGAGAAAGAGAAGATTATACAAGCGAGAATTTAACACCGATTTGCTCAAACCCTGAGCTACATCTATTACCCCTTAGCGTCAAAGGGGGTTCTCCATTAACTTCTGCTTTCACCCCTTCCTTGGCCATGTAGTATTTCCCTAGTCTTTTCAAGGCAACTAGTCTTTGATTAACCTCTTCAAGCTAAATCCTTTGGGAAAATGGGTAGTAGCTTGAATTAGGAAAGACATTTTAGTCCTTATTAGAGCCTGATTCAGAAGATGCAGGGCGCAAACACTTCGATGCTAGGCCAACGAAGCCCAATCTCGTGTTCACGAGGGTCATCTCCTTACAAAACTCTTTACCACCTTCATGTGAAGTTGATATATAAGCTATTACAAGATTCATCATACTGACAATGTGAGACTTCAAACTTTTGAAATATACACAATTTTCCAACGTAAGATAAGGGGATTTATAATTTTACAATTTTTTATTTATTTTCTATAAAAATCCTATGATACATTAAAATGGACTAAGTTATGCATATGAGTAAATTAAACAATCCTTATTTTAAATGATCCAATTCCATAATTCCACTGATATACTCTGTGATGAACCATATCTGTGAGAGTGAGCACCAAAAAAACACATCATTTAACCGGGGTTATTTTTTACATTTACTGAGGTTCATTTAGCGGAGGTTTGAAAAACCGTTCCAGTTACACTCGCCATACGCATAATGCGGCGGTTTTTGTAGTGGAGATAGATTGAGGGAGTGATTAGATAATATGTATGAAGAAATACCTTAGACTATTGTAGTAGTAGTAGTAGTCCTGCATTGGGTAACATGCTAGATAAAAATCAAGGGCATGTTATTTCTGGTATGGATTTTGATATTGATTAATCTCACAGAGAATGGATGCGTAAAGAGAGGAGTAATGATATATACACACCTCATTTTTTAAACACTTCATTTCCACCTCTTTTTGTTTCTATCTCTCTCATCTTATCATTTATCACATCTCATACTTTCTCTCTCTTACTTTTTCTTTTCTTCCTATCTCTCTCTTCATTCCACCTCTTCCACCTCAAATGAGAGGTGTGTAAGTAACATTATTGTAAAGAGAGAGATCAAGGGTTATCAGTGGGGACCAAGGAGATGTGACAATAACATAGTCTAGAGAGGACAATAAATTAATAGTAATTTTTTTTACCAGGGATTCTCATATTATTTGTTTTGTCTGTTCCATCATTTGAAGTTTTGAACCTCGATGTAACACATTAGACTATTAGAGATATTAAGTTATTCCAAGATTTATTGGGCATTGTCCTATGTACTCGATTACGTTGATACGGCTGCGTAAGTTTAATCTTTATTAAATTCATACAACTTAATCATGCTATATATATTGTTTTCATTCATTCCTTGTAGTCGCTTCATTTGATATACGGAACCAAGAGTCCAAGATATATTTTAAACTTATCAGACTCAGTTTCAAAAATATCAGCTAGACTCCAGAGTTAGTTGGAAAGTAGACTCAATTTTTAATTAACTAGAAAGAAAAATATACCCAGAAAAAATGGATACAAATTGCTTAAAAAACAAAAACTGTATAAAATGTGAATATGCATGGTAAATTGGTAAGCAAAGTGGATGATAGTTTCTCTCTCGTAGTTTTTTTTATATTAGCAGCGATTTTTAACAGTCACAATTGATTTATTATTAATTTTAGTGACGGTTTAAACCGCTAATAAATAAATTGAGAGAATAATTTCACTTATTTCATTAATATTATATGGACTAAGTGTCATGTATTTCTTTAGAGTTTAGAGTGATCAAATCCAACTCACCACTATTTTACAAGGATTAAAATTATATTTAGGCCCAGTTTGGAAGAGCTTATTTAAGCTTATCTGACAGCATAAGTTCTTATGCCAGTGTTTGGGAGGGCTTATGCAAACAGCTTATGACCTGCCATAAGTTATTTTCAGCTTATTTTCATAAGCTACTCAGGATAGCTTATGAGAAACAGCTTATGCTTATTTTCAACTTATTTCAATAAATTTTTAAAAATAGCTTATGAATAAGCGCTTATGTCATAAGCGCTTATGACCATAAGTGCTTAATTAAACTGTTTTTTCAAACGGGGCCTTAACCCTTTAGTTTATCTTTCTAACTTATGAAGAATGTGTAAAACTAATGTGAAAAATTAGAGTAGCCTGACGCCCCACAAAATGTTAAAATTGGGTTTATTCCGCTTAATTGTAGCGTCAACCAATGTTGTTAATCTCTAGAGATTGTTAATCTCTAGAGATTACCTAATCTCGTGGAAGGGAGATAATCTCGTAACGTAATAATGATGAAGTCACACTAATATTACTAAAATTGTCCAAATCATCCAACAATGACAATTAAGACCATGCATAAAATTACCAAATCTAAGGTATGTAAGTCATAACAAATTAACAAAATGTTAATACAAATTATGATAAATGTAAAACAAGAACAAATAAGTCACTAGAAGTTATGTGAGTGGAACGAACAATGGCTGTGAATGCAAGAATAATGATTGATTTTGTTGGAAACCCTAAATTGGCCGGTCAAATGTCTGAAATGCCCATGTACTACTCTTTTTTTGATATTTTTGACCAAGTAAGCTAATCTCGTAATCTTGTGGTAATCTCGCGATATTATAAGAGATTAAGAGATATCTCTAGAGATCACCTGAGATATGAAAAAAAAAGTTATTACCCCCTGCTGATCTCGGTTTTGGTACCTGATATCGTAATCTCATAAGAGATTAAGAGATATCTCTAGAGATTGACAACAATGGCGTCAGCTCATCAAACTTTAGTGTCGGTTTCATCGACGATTAGAGCCACCATTCATATTAAAGTTTGCTAGGTCGAAGCGATATAATAATAGATTCGACCCATGGTTTTACTTTGCCTAGCCGATGCTAAATTTAGATGAACTCTATGTATGTTCATCGTTATAACCTCTCTCTCTCTCTCTCTCTCTCTCTCTCTCTCTCTCTCTCTCCCTCCCCTCCCACAACCTAAGTCTCTCACTCTTATCCTCTCCTTCCTTCTCCCACCCGCCTTTTCGTTGGTCCATAACCTCAGTTGCACCTCCCAAGCCCCAACCACCATCCCCCAGCCGCTAGAGAGAGAGAGAGAGAGTGGAGTAGGGAAGCCTACTCTTCTGCAGTGGTACAACTTTTTTTTCACGGTGGAGCATATGCTTTTGTGGTGGTCCCTGCTTTGCTCGATGGAGTGAGGGTTTGGACGTGGAAGAGAGACCACAATAAATAGGGTTTGGGTTTGTTGTGAAGGTGCAAGGTGGCGAAGTACTGGTTGAAGGTGAAGGTGATGTGGTCTTAGTGGGGGTATACAACTTGGTGATTAAGAAAGTTGATGGGTTATGTTGGGGTTGGGAGGTTGGTTCGGGTTGAAGGTTCTTTCACGACAGTCAGGGTCGGAGCAAGGGTGATTGAAGGAAACACAAATGGTGGAGTCGTTGGGAGGTTGGTTTAGGAATGAACAGAATAAAATTTCTTTTCACGATTAATTTGATGTAACGTGAAGGGAAAACCTGAACAAGGGGTAAATGGATGGAATGAATTTGTGAAGGAGAAAGTTCAAGAAAGGCTAAAGATGGTATCAAAGTCGATAAGAGTTATAGCACGACTAATATTCGCATTTTAAACCTAGGACAAGAACCTTAGGAAACAAAACTATGTTCCACCCTTGGAACACTATAGGAATATAATTTCCAACTAACTTCCACCCTTGGAACACTATAGGAAATTTTCCAAAAATCTTCTAGAGGAATATAAGACTTTCTCTTATTCCTTTCCATAACCAGCGTTTCGATACGAAACCCTAGAATGTAAGAACGTCAAATTCCGATACTCGAAGGTTTGCCGAAACCGAATCCCTGATAGCTCAGAAACCCTAAAACCAACGGACGATGAAGACCTTTTCTATTCCGAGCTTCAAACGAAGATTCCACCCGCGTTCACCTATTTCTCTCGATATTTCTAATCTTTCTTCAGAACAAAGTTTTCTCATCCGACATCAACTGCAAAAAGTAGTTTTCGGGTAAAACCGATTTACACCGACTTTTGATCATTTGATTAATTTCCAAGAAACCTGTTTTGAGTTTTGGAATTCTGTCGCCAGAACCTATCTTAGAATTCTCCGAGGATTACGCAGGAGAAATCGGAATCGCGAAATTTTCATTTTTCCAAATTTCCCGAAACCTATAAATAGCGGGAAAATGAAAAATTTTCAAACACCTCCCCATCTTCTTCCCCAAACCCGCGAGCCCCAAGAGAGAGAGAGACGATTCTGATTTTCTTCATTTCTTGCCCGTTTGCTGCACAGATCGTTGCAAATCGAAGACCTTGAGGTAGGATTACCATATCTCTCTTCTGATCGTCGTTTCTATCGCTTTTCTCTATGTCTTTCTGTGCTCAAAGTTTTGAGTCTTTTGTAAAACTGTCCAAATAAGCTGATTTCAGTGTCTAAACATATTCTCTGCATGCTCCTGAGTGTGTTTAGCGGATTACATTTTGCCGAATGTCGCCGAAATGCCGCCGGGATCAATTTTCGTTGGAAAAACCCATTTCTGGGCAAAGTTCCGTTCTTTACGTTAAAAATTCACGACTTAGCTTTGTGCTAGTAGGATTAGTCGTCATAAACGTCGTTGTTGACGTCCCCATCCAATTTGTTTTTCGAAAATCCAGTTTTGAAATTCTGAGCTGAAAATAATGACCAAAATACCCCTGCGACAGTTTTTGATCCGAAAATTTTTCTGAGCTTAGAACCGTCTTAGTTACGACTAATGTTAACCTAGGAACCAAGTTTGATAGAAGAAAAATCAACCCCTCTATTTATGAAGAGTGGCCGAGAGCTCCATCAAAGGGGGGGGGGAATTTCGTTTTTTCGAAAACTTGTCTTAACGCGTAGTTTGTCGTACTTTGGAGTTAGTAATGTTACGTGTAACCCTAGTACGTATTGTTTCATGAGTTTCTAACTCATTGTGATTGATTTGTGTGAATTTATCTTAAGGCTCATTTGAAGAACTTTGTGAAGTTCAAGAGGAGGATTGTGAAGGAAACCTTGAGAAACACCCTGGAGAACCTACAGGTGAGGGTTTCTCACTGAATACTAGATAATGATTTAGGTGTCGACGAATTCGACTTGATTTACTGTTTATGCACTTGATTGTGTTTGACTGGGAAAAATGTTTTCTGAGGCTACGGCTGACAATTGATAATCTTTTATTGCTTGATTGTATTGAGGTTGATTCACATGCTAAATGCTACCTGGTTAATCTAGGATGTGTGATATCTGCCCTATATGCTATGTGCTACATGGTTATTCTCCAATGTGTTGATATATGTGTCATGACTGTTGGATTGTACTGTTGTGATGATGCAAGTACACATATATCTGTTATTCGACAGAGTGAGGATAACGAGCGATTATGCCGGATTTATCGTGAGTTTTTGAGGAAGTTTGACGGGACGGACCGAGGTTCGAACCCTTGATATTGTTCTGATGGATCGAGACCTTCTCTGGGAATAATTTGGGATTATGGGATCTTTTGAAATTTATAGGACTTGAGATAAAACTAAATGGGAGTTATTTCACAAAGGAAAATTCATAAGACATTAAACAACCTCTAAACCTTTATTTAATGATTACAAATTCAATTAAGAGCTTAAGACATGAATACTAGCTTTTGGAAAATGAGAAGTGTCGCCGAGTCCAAGTTTGGGGAAACTTGATGAGTTTCCGAGTATGTTGATACTCTTTGCTCGAGAAGCAGTTTTGTTGTTCGACTATCTAAAGGATAAGTCAGGAATTGATAAGCTTTGAGTACCTTGATGCTCTTTCGCTCGATGAGCTGATTTGTTGTTGGGTTATCTTGAGGATAAGCCGGAAACGGGTAGTTTCCTAGTACATTGGTACTTTTTGCTCGCTGAGCAGTTTTGACCATCGGATGGAGATGAGTCGGATGATTCGAGAAATCATCATGAGTTACTTTTGTAATTAATTGTCTTTTGTCGCAGAATCGACATTTACCTTAGGGTATTCTTTTTAGAGACAATTAGTTAGCTAGAACACGTGACGACGTGACGAGTGAGGTCGGAGACGTTGTTTGGCTAACCACTTGCATTCACGCACTCATTGAGGTTAATACACGGTGGGATTGCCGGACCTCGTTGGATTCCAAAAATGGTCATAAGACCCGGATTTCCATGTAAGAACACTGCGGTGATTCTTGGTAGCAGACGGAAATGGCAGGCCTGAGGGTTTACTGCTGATCTGACTACACTTTGTTTGGTATAAGAGACACGCGAGCGGAAATGGTCCCACCGTGGCTGGTGTTAGGGCTGACTCGTTGGTGCCCATCCCTCCGGAATGCATCTTGTTCCTTAGCATTTGCATTTCATGCACCATTCATGCTGACTTAGTTGCTGGATGTGTTTGCTACTTGTTATAGTTGTTTGGGACATGTTAAATGCTTGCAACTGTTATTTATTTATTTGTCAGGATATACAATTCATAAGGTTGTTATACATAACTAAGCCTATGTGGCTATTATTTAAGTTTTGCCTATTGGATGTATTATTATGTAATTCTTTGAGTTGACCCTTGCGCGTGCTACCTGTGTATGGGGGGCTATGTATGCCCTTTTTGTCAGATGTCCATGGCCGAATGGTTCGAGATGGTCGTCCCTTCGGGGGGACCGGGTTTGAGTTACTGGATACCGACACCCCGGGTGCGTGGGTGATCGACCCCGCCACTCACCGAGCCATCTACACGGGGCGAATAATGGAGGACCACGTGGACCGATTGGGAAACCTGACGCAAGGAGTCTTGAGACGCCACACGGTTAGCTTTAACCTACCACCAGGCATGCACTATGGCCCTGGAGTTGAGGTACCGCCACCATCAGCTGAGGACGAGGAGGACCCTTCAGAGGAGTTGCCTGTAGGAGGGGCTTCATCTGAGTCTAGCTCGCCCACAGTCGCGGTTGCTGCTGCCTTGGGATCGGGTACAGTGCCCGTAGTTCCCACTGTGAGGACCGATGCAGTCATCGACCTGATCGTCGTGGATCCGATTTCAGACGACGACCACGGTGGTGCGTAGTTGGGGGTGGTGTATAGTACTCCTTTTGTAGGGATTAGAGTAGGAGTAGCGTCTTGGCTCTGGTATACAGTTTCTCGTTTTGGGCAGGGCAGGTTTCCGACCTTTAGCTTTTCTTGTGGTTCTCTTTACGGGGATCACAGAGAGTTGGTCAGATTAGGAGGTATTTTGGCTGACCTATCTTTTATGGAGGACTGTATTTTGCACACTTGACACTTTGTTCCGGTTTGTACCTATTTGCCTACGGGCACTACTTTCTGTCGGTTACCCGTCACTAGAGGTTACTCGTGACGTGGTTTGCTACTAGCAGTGGGGTTTGTAAATATATCTGTACATTAGTCATGTTTATATTCTGTCGATGTTTCAGTAGTTCGGCAAGCTTTTACTTATTTAAAGCAATTATCGATCGAAAAAAAATATTCACGTTTTTCCGCTTTTAACTTTCTTTTTGGTTACTAAAGTAATGCCACCGAAATCGGGGTGTTACAGGTTTGGGAAGCGAAAATGGAAGAAGTAGTTTTGTGGTGGTTTTGGCTTGACTTAGTGGTTGTTTCAGGGTAGCTCTATGGTGGTTCTTCGTTCAAAATTAGTTCTCTTTCCTTTCAGATTTTGGAATCTGCTTTGTTTTGTATTCTTGATAATATTTTTTTTATGATGTAGGTATAAAGCAAAGGATGGAGAGGAGTGTGAAGTCTAAAAGTAGAGTACCTAAAAACCCCTTAGTATGTTTTGATGATGACAATGAACAAGTTATAAATCTATTGTGTAAGTAAGAAACCATAGTGAAGGTATGAAAAACGGTAGAAAGGGGGGTTTGAATAACGTTTTCAGTACAAAACTACCACCTTAAAGATTTTAACAAATCTTTTCGAGAACTAAGTGCAAAGGATAGAGATAGAAAAGCACACAAGGATTTTATCCTGGTTCACTTGATAAATCACTCAAGCTACTCCAGTCCACCCGTTAAGGTGATTTCTTCCTTCTTAGAATGAAGGCAATCCACTAATCAGGTAAGAGTTACAACTGCACTTGAAACCTACAAGTGACTAACAATTACACTGACTTAGCTCACACTAAGATTCACTCTCTTAGTCTTCTCTAGGATCCGATCAACCTTGATCTCCTAAAGGAAAAATCAAACAACTGTTTGAGGTTGGTGTTTACAAGGGTTTGCTTCTGAATAAGCTGAGTGTAAACTAAAATAAATTACAAGATGAAAGAAAGCTTAGAATATGTCTTGCGCGTGTGTATTGCTTCTTGTATATTTTTTCTTCTTCTAGCCGCTTCTTTCAATCTTCAGCCTCTATATATACTCCAAGGATTAGGGTTGAGCGTTGCATGGGAAATGCTACCGTTGGAGGGCAGTTCTGGAAAATCCAGCTTCTGCTGTGGCTGAGAACGTTAGGTAGGTCGTCAGGAAGGTACACTTGCTTTTGTACTTGGATAGCGACTTGACCTTTTAACCTAGGAGACTTCTGATCAGAGGAATGCTTCGTATTGGAACTTGTGAAGCCGGTTGATCAGAGTCAGAGGGATAGCACAGATCCTCTGACCATTGTATCTTCTGATTCTGAACTCAGAGGGAAGAACATGGCCTTCAGAGTTTCTTGCTTCTGGACTTCAGAGTATCCACTATTCAGCTTCTGGATCTTCAGAGTCTTCTACACCATCAGAACATCTGAACCTTCAGTGTTTCTTGGTTGTCAGAGCTTCTGGATCTTCAGAGCTTCTAGCGACTGAGTCCTCATCAGAGTTTGTATAGCTTCAGATCTTCTGAAGCTTTTCCACTGTTCATACTGAACATGGTGAATGCGAAAGCGTTGCTTGGGTTACCCTTTATACACAGTGCTTCTGATTTGTGTGAAATTGAGTCAGGGTCAGAGCCTGTAAATAGCACACTCAGAAAAGCACGTTAGAGTACCACAATTGTTCATATCAAAAGGTTAACTTGTAATCATCAAAACATAGAGTTGTACTACTAGATCAAAACTTGATCTTACAATCTCCCCCTTTTTGATGATGACAAAACTAAGATTTTTGATGAACAATTCTTAAACATTAAACTGAATTCACTCAGAGTTTAGAGATATAGAATAAGACTTATCCTGATGTGAATAGTTTATCTTGCTCATTCTGAATTCAAGTTACTGCTTGATTCTGAGCTTAGCTCCCCCTGAATCTAATACTTGATGAAAACGTTAGTAAAGTCTAGATTCTGAGCTAAATCATATAAGAGTTCAGAGTGAAAAGCTTATGACATAGATGAAAAACGAATGATCAGAGCGCATAAGTGATCAGAGTCATGGACAAGGTATCAGAGTCTTGGGTATCAGAGTCAACTTAGAATCACTTCAGAAGAAGTGAAATGTATTCCTTGTATTTGCCCAGTGACACATCTATGGTCATGAAGGTGGAACTCTTAAAATCTCCAAAAGAAAAATAAGTCACACTAACACATCTTACACATCAAAAACTGGGTTTACTCCCCCTTTTTGTCATAAGCAAAAAGCTCGGGGTGTGAAAAACTTAGCTTGAAGTACAAGGTACTCCCCCTTAGAGAAGGTCTAAGTTGAAAGAAAATGAAGACGATGTAAGAATCAGAGTGAGGCGATAATAAATAGAAGAGTTAATGCAAGGGATGAACGTTTACCACCGGTCAAGTGAGTAAATAGAAGGGTCAGTTACCAAGTACTTAACCTCGAGAAACTGTAAGAGCATTAACTTTCAGAGAGAAAGTGAAGCCTATAAAAACGTTGGAGAGAAAGGTAAGCTTCACATCTCGAATAATTTTCAGTAAGAAAAATGGCATCATACAGAATGGCATTAGAAGAGCTCAGAAGGAAGGCGTTTGAGGAAGATATGTTCCTCAATATTAGGCATCCCGATGGTACAAAGACCATACAAGAGCTGACGAAGACACTGCTTGAAGAAGATCTTGATCCAGAGATGGAGAAAGATCTGAAGGAGTTCCTCTGCTTCGTGGAAGAGATTCAGGAGCTTTGCCAGCGGGAGCTGAATCTGCTGGAAGAGAAGGAGACTGTGGAAAAGAGACTCAAGACGACAGAAGATAGTCTAGAAAAAGATGATCTGAGCATCAGACTTGGCAACATAGAGTATGCATTGGATCGTCTGGAGAAGGAAAGAGTGGAGCAGCGCCAAGAATGCAGAAGAATGAGGAAGGATCCTCCATTCTAGATATAGGGAATAATGTATGATGGAAAGAGTTATGATGTAAACATAGATCAATTATGAATAAAACAGGTTTTGCAAACATATGTGACACAATTATATATAGATATATGCATATAGAATCACAAATGAACAAATTAAAGTAAGTAAATAAGCAGAGTTGAAATAAAACAACGTTAAATAAAAAGGAAAAGGAAGAAAAAGAAGAGATCCTAAAAACTAAGATTTGTCAGTACGGCGCAGAAGTTCCATCATCATGTGCTTCATCTCAATCAGCATGGATTCATGAGTGTCAAGACGTTGTTCCATGATGTCGAGTCTGGATGAGCTTGTCGGAGTAGAGCTGGAAGGAACGTTCTGAGCAGCTTGAGGTTCTGGAATGGAAGCAGAAGCAGCAGGAGTAAACAGAACTGGTGCAAGTCGCTCTGCCTCAGCCTCAGCTTCAAGACGTTCTGCCTCAAGTCTGGCTTGTTCAGCCTGAGCTGCTGCTTGACGGGCAGCTTCTTCTTCTTGTTCTTTCTGTCTCTTGGCTTCTTCAATGGCTTCAAGAAGCTTGGTTCTCTGTTCGAGTTCATGAAGAGCCACCCTCCTAGCAAACCTTTGCTTTGCAGCCTCAATGCTCTGACTTCCCTCTGCATGCAGGAGCTGCAGCATAACGGGAAACTGAGCCACCAGCCAAGTGCTCAACTCGTTCCACTCATCAGCCACATTTTCAGCATTCTCACTGAGGTCAGTCTGACCGTGCACATTGCGGAGCCTCAAGGAGGCTTCATGATTGAAAATATTGATGCACTCAGAGAGAGATGTGGGTTGAAGGTGAGTATAGGGAATGATGGAGAGGTTGGGTGCAGGAGAGGCTGGGTGATTGCTGCTATGAGCTTCAGAGGCACCTTGTGGAGAACCAATGTTAATTATGGGAGCATTGGGTTCAGAGGTTCCACGGTGAGGGTCTGAAGTTTCAACCAGAGGGTGAGGTGATCTAACCGAGGATTGGTTAGATACTGATTGTTCAGGTTCAGGGTCTGGTTGAATTGGCTCTTGTTGGTCAGGGACAGGGTGAGCCTGTTGGACTAAGGGGTCTGCCTCTTGGATAGGATTGGCCAAGATAGGTTCATCTGGGTCAACTAGACGTTCAGGTCTAGGGCCAGGATATTGCCTAGGGCTTGGACAGGTAAGGTAATATTCTTCCAAGGCAGATACCTTCTCTTTCCTAACCTCCATGAATTTTCTAAGTGATTCAGAGGTATTGGAGGGAGGAGAGTCAATGACATTGATGGGGAAGGATACAGGTGTGAAGGCTGATGAAGAGTCTGTATCCGTGATTCTGACAGCAGGACGTGCTGATGCTCTGGGAGCAGAGTGATCAGACGTTCTGGGTTGTGGTTCTGTTGGTTTGGGTTCTGGTTGGTTGGGGATGATGGGTTCAGAAGTTAATGAGTCGTATGGAATGGTAAGGAGAGAGGTTGGATCTTCTGACCTAGAGGGTTGGTTCTGAAGCAAATTCCAGAGTGGTGCTTCAGTAGGAGAAGGTTGAAAGAATGAAGATCTTGGGGAATGTGGTGGAGAGGTGGTTTGTGCGGCTGGCTGGGATTCATGAATAGGAGTGAGGGGATTTGAAGAGTGTTGGAGTAAGGCAGAAATTGGGAGTGCATCAAATAAATTCAAATCATCATCAGAGGTAAGTGCAGGCTTACTTGTATGTGCTGATGATCGAGTCACTCTGGCAGGAGGTTCAGTCCTTCTGACCTCTGCAGCAGCTGGTTCCACCCGAGTAGGCTTCACCACAATTCTGACTTTCTTCTGCTTCTTCTTTGGAGGACCATCCTCACTATCATTACCATCATCATCATCAGGCTTGCTCTTCGCCTTCTTGACCAGAGGGACATCAGATTCCTCTGAGGATTCGTCCAGAACCATCTTCCTCTTGGTTTTCTTCTTGGGAGGAGAAGGAAACTCTGGAGCTGGTGGAAGTCTGCTGACGAAATCATCAAGGTCAATCTCGAATCCTTGAGCCCTGAGGTCTTCAACATAGCATCTGATGGCTTCAGGATGGTCTGCTTGAGTCCACAGAGGGTAGTCATTCAGAGGCATTCTTCTTCCTCTGATCTCAGAAGATGTGTCCTCATGAGCAGGAGCAATCTTCTTCTGGACCAAACCCATCTTCTTCAGAGAGTTGGCAGTGAAGACATCGCTAACAATTGTGCTCAAGTCCTCTGTGCAACCAGCATTGATCAAATCTTGCACCAAGTTGCTTTCAATGAGAAAGTCTGAGAGCAGCCTCCCAAAAGGGATATATTTGATGGCTGACTTGATGGAGGAGGTGGTGCGAGACTTCCGGATGCATTCCTTCAAATAGGAGAACAGGAAGTAGGGAAGGCAGATCTTCTCCTTGTCTTGAATGAAGAACAGCATCGCCTTCTGATTGAAGTTGATGTAGTCTGGAGAACTGCCCTTTGGTCGTTGATTGATGCAGTTGAGCAGAATCTTGTGCCAGATTCTCAGTTTGGGTTGAAGGTCCATCACCTTGTAGCTCGTCTTGCCCGGTTTGAAGGTGGTGTACAGGGCCTTGTTGACGATGTCCTTGGTTCTGGGTTTCAGCTTCGATTCCGTCAGTGAGAACCGATACCCATGAGCAGTTTCTGCACCTAGCAGATTCACGAAGGACTTCTCCGTGATGATGATCTTCCTACCCAGTATGTAAGAGACCACCTGAGTGTCATCACAATCAGCGTGCTTCCAGAATTCCTTTACTAGCTTCTCATACACCGGTCCTCGAAGTCGATTGAAGTAGTTTCCCCAACCTTGAGCTTGGACTTCAGGACGGAGATCAAACCCATTTGCAGCCAAGTTGTCGAGGTTGAATCTCCATTCTGCAAGGACTTGGAGTTCCTCAGGAGGAAATACACAGTGAACGGCACAGCCCCGTTCTGCAATAGGAACAATCTCCTCTTGAGCTTGAGCTTGTTCTTGTGCTGGGTTCTCAGAGCCCCGTTGACCCGTTGCCAACCCGACTACCATGTGAGGGAACTGAGGTGCATCTGCAGTAGATCTTCTGGTTTGTCTCACCATTTTGAGGAGGTTGAAGGTTTGAGGTAGAAGATGAAGTTTGAAGGATGAAGAGAGATCAAGAGAGTAATCACGAAGGAGGCGGTTTTGAAAAGCAGGGAGTGCGAGAGTGAAAACCGGAAGTGAGAGAGAACGTGTGTGTATAGTGGGTTTTATCAAATAACCGTTGTTGATTCAAAAAGCACTTTAAGATCAACGGTTGAAAATTAAAGATAGACAGTAACAGTAAAATACACAATCACACACAGAAGATAAGCATATCTACACGCAATCACAACAGACTGTCACACGGGCACAAGGAACTATGCATCAGAAATTCTGACGCACGTGTTGTTGTCTCAGCTTCAGAGTCAGTACCAGTGGGCACACACACTCTGATTGAGTTACCTTCTGGACTAGACATCTTCTGATCAAGAAGTATCATAGTCAGAGGTTCTGATCTATCTTCACTCTGGACAAAAGTCCATGTTTAGATTTTTCAGAATAAAATTAAATCTATCTTCAGCTAAGGGCTTTGTAAAGATATCTGCCCATTGATGGTCAGTATCAACAAACTTCAGAAGAAGTACGCCCTTCTGCACATAATCTCTAATGAAGTGATACTTTACCTCAATGTGCTTTGCCCGTGAATGCAAGATAGGATTCTTGCTCAACGAAATTGCAGCAGTGTTATCACAATAGATTGGGATATTGCTCTCAAGGATCTGATAATCCTCCAGCTGATGTTTCATCCAGAGCATCTGAGTGCTGCATATTGCTGCTGAGATATATTCTGCCTCTGCAGTTGATAGAGCAATGGTTGATTGCCTCTTGCTTGCCCATGAGACTAGATTGCTTCCCAGAAATTGACAATTTCCAGAAGTACTTTTTCTCTCTGTTCTATCTCCAGCATAATCAGCATCACAATAACCTGAAAGCTTATACTCTGATGTTTTCTTATACATCAAGCCAAGGTTAGTGGTGCCTTTCAGATACCTTAGGATCCTCTTAACAGCAGTTAAGTGGGTTTCCCTTGGATCTGATTGGAAACGAGCACATAAATGAACACTAAATAGTATGTCTGGCCTAGATGCAGTTAAGTACAGAAGTGAACCTATCATGCCACGATAGAGCTTCTGACATACTTTACCACTTATATCTTCTTTTTCCAGAATGCATGTTGGATGCATTGGAGTCTTGGCCACTGTAGATTCCAGCATATTGAACTTCTTCAGAAGTTCTTTAGTGTACTTGCTCTGATGGATATATGTTCCTTCTGGTGTTTGATCAACTTGTATTCCCAGAAAGTACTTTAATTCTCCCATCATACTCATCTCAAATTCAGCCTGCATCATCTCAGAAAATTCTTTGCATAGAGATTGATTAGCAGAACCAAATATAATATCATCAACATAAATTTGCACAATTAAGATATCATCTTTATAAGTCTTGCAAAAGAGAGTTGTATCTACTTTACCCCTTACAAACTTATTCTCCAGAAGGAATGAGCTAAGTCTCTCATACCATGCTCTGGGAGCTTGCTTCAGACCGTAGAGTGATTTCTTCAATTTGAACACATGGTCTGGTTTCTTTTCATCTTCAAAACCTGGGGGTTGATGAACATAGACTTCCTCTGAGATATAACCATTTAGGAAGGCACTCTTTACGTCCATCTGATGTAGAACTATGTTGTGATTTACTGAGAAAGAAATCAATAGTCTGATTGCTTCCAGTCTTGCTACTGGAGCAAATGTTTCAGTGTAGTCTATTCCTTCCTGCTGGCTGTAGCCTTGAGCAACTAGCCTTGCCTTGTTTCTGACTACATCTCCTTTCTCATTTAGCTTGTTTCTGAATACCCATTTCGTTCCAATAACATGGACATTCTCAGGCTTCTTCACTAAGCTCCAAACATCGTTCTTGGAGAATTGATTCAATTCTTCTTCCATGGCCAGAATCCAATCCTTGTCCTGAAGAGCTTCATCTATGGACTTGGGTTCAATTAAGGACACCAATCCTTTCAGACTCAGCAAGGTCTCTTCAGAGGGTCTGAAGGCAGATCTGGTTCTGACTGGTTCATCTTTGTTGCCCAGAATCAATTCCTTAGGATGAGCTGCAGTGATTCTGCTCTTCTTCAGAGTTTGTGAGTTAGAGGGGCCAGCTTCTTCCTCTGGTTCATCTTCCTCTGGCTCAACTTCCTCTGGAGCTTTGCCTTTGTCAGAAACATTAATGCTT
This sequence comes from Lotus japonicus, assembly GCF_012489685.1. NCBI lineage: Eukaryota > Viridiplantae > Streptophyta > Magnoliopsida > Fabales > Fabaceae > Lotus > Lotus japonicus. Next base: position 12,992,453 of record NC_080044.1, read on the forward strand.
AAATCTGCAAACTTTTCAACTAGCTTTGACTGGTCAGAGTCAAGCTTATCATCAAATCTAACATGAATAGATTCTTCAATAGTCTTAGCATCAGTATTATAAAATCTAAAACCTTTAGATCTATCAGAATAACCAAGTAATAGACACTTAGAAGATTTAGCATCAAATTTATGCAATCTATCCTTAGTATTGAGAACATAACAAACACAGCCAAAAGGATGAAAATAAGAAATGTTGGGTTTTATGTTCTTCCACAATTCATAAGGAGTCTTATTCAGAATTGGTCTCACAGAGATTCTGTTCTGAATGTAACATGCTGTATTTACTGCCTCTGCCCAAAAGTGCTTAGCCATGCCAGTTTCTTGGAGCATGGTTCTAGCCATCTCCTGAAGAGTTCTATTCTTCCTCTCAACAACACCATTTTGTTGAGGAGTTCTGGGACAAGAGAAATCATGTGTAATTCCATAGGAATCAAACAGACTCTCAAACTTGTCATTCTCAAACTCTCCACCATGGTCACTTCTGACACGCACAATTCTACAAGCCTTCTCGTTTTGCACTTGAGCAATGAAGGTAGAGAACACAGCATGAGACTCATCCTTGCGGGTTAGAAACTTTACCCATGTCCAGCGGCTATAGTCATCAACGATAACCATCCCATATCTCTTGCCACCTATAGACTCAGTTTTCACTGGTCCAAACAGGTCGATATGCAGAAGTTCTAACGGCCTTGAGGTTGAGACAACATTCTTTGCCTTGAAAGGGACTTTTGTGAATTTGCCTTTCTGACATGCTTCACAAAGAGCGTCTGAAGCGAACTTCAGATTGGGTAAGCCCCTGACAAGGTTTAGCTTGCTCAGCTGAGAAATCTTTCTCATACTGGCATGCCCTAACCGTCTATGCCATACCCACTGCTCTTCATTAACAGACAGAAGGCACTTCACATTCTGAGCCTCCAACTCAGATAATCTGATCTTATAAATGTTGTTCTTCCTCTTGCTGTTAAACAGAACAGAGCCATCGATCTGACTTACAGCCCGGCAGGACTTTTGATTGAATATAACATCATAACCCTTGTCAGCTAATTGACTTATAGACAATAAGTTATGTGTTAAGCCGTCTACCAATAAAACATTATCAATGCATGGACTACTATCTACACAAATAGTACCAGTACCAATAATTTTACCCTTTTCATTTCCTCCAAAGCCAACTTCGCCTCCAGGCTTAAGTTTCAGCTCTCGGAACATACGCTTTTCTCCCGTCATGTGACGCGAGCATCCACTGTCCAGATACCATGATTGGTGTTTCAGTGGAGCTATCAAGGATATCTGCAACATAGATAATCTTGTCCTTAGGTACCCACTTTCTGGGTCCTCTTTTGTTAGTTACCCCAAAGGTTCTGATCACCTTGGGTGTCTCAACATGATATTTTAAAGGAATATTTGCATGATATTTAGTCATAGAGAAAGATCCCTTTTTAAGAGGGTTTTTAGCAACTTCAGCAGGTACAGGATCAGGCAATATGGTACCAGAGGGAACAAAGCATTCATACAAGGATTTAGCTTTAGACACAGAAGGCTCATTTCTAATTGGTTTAGAATAGCCAATGCCATGCATTCCATTTCTGCTTACACCATAGATCATTGAAGCCATTAAGCTTCTATCTACGCTTTTAGCCAGGAATCTTTGAAAAGATTTTTCATACTTAGATTCATGCTTACTATCAGAGGCATCGCAGGCAATAACTTCTTCTAACTTTGCAATTTGATTCTTAAGCACAGAGTTAGAATTAACTAAAGCATGGTTATCATTTTTCAAATCAGATATGATTTTCTCATGTTCAAAAGGAGTTTTAGAAACAGCAGATAAGTTCTTTTTCAGCTTCTTATGCTTAGACAACAAGGAGTTATACTTATCCATGATATCAGACAAAGCATGTTTCAGTTCAGAGGTAGAGAAGGAAGCAAATACCTCATTTTCATCGTCAGAGTCTGGATCTCCTTCTGATTCTGAGTCAGAGTCAACAGCTTCCTTTGACTCTGTTCCTTTGTCTTTGACAATAGCCATGAGTCCTTGGACTTCACCATCAGAGTCAACATCCTCTGACTCTGATTCATCGAATGTCACCATCAGACTCTTCTTGGTCTTGAAGTGCTTCTTTGGCTTCTTGTCCTTCTTCAATTTTGGACAGTCACTTTTGTAGTGCCCTGATTCTTTGCACTCAAAGCAAGTGACTTCCTTGATTGATGACTTCTTCTGACCTGAGGATTCAGACTTTCCTCTTGCCTTTCCAGAGCCTTTGAACTTGCTCTGCCTGTGCTTCCAGATGCGGTTGAGTCTCTTGGAGATCAGAGTCAGCTCATCTTCATCAGAATCTTCTGATGCTTCTTCAGATTCTTCTTCTTCAGCTTGAAGAGCCTTTGACTTCTCAACCTTAGCCTTTTCAGATTTGGATTTCAAGGCTATGGACTTTTTCCTCAGATCTTGCATCTCTGAGCGCTTCAGCTCATGGCATTTCAAAATGCTGATGAGTTCTTCTAAACTCATATTCTCAACATCTCTCGTGAGCTCTATTGAAGTCACCAAAGGCATCCAACTTTCAGGAAGACACCTGATGACCCTTATGACGTGATCTTTTGTTGTGTAGCTCTTGTTGAGAGGACGTATGCCAGCTACAAGCAGTTGAAATCTGGAGAACATTTCTTCAATGGACTCATTTGGCTCCATGATGAAGGATTCATACTTTTGGATCAAAGACAATGCCTTTGATTCTTTGACTTTCTTGTTTCCTTCATGAGACATCTTCAGAGAATCAAAAATGCCTTTAGCAAACTCACGATCTGTAATCTTCTGGTACTCCTCATAGGAGATAGCACTTAGAAGAATTGCTCTTGCTTTATGATGTTGTGAGTACAGCTTCTTTTGATCTGCAGACATCTCTGACCTTGGGATCTTTTTGCCATCTGCATCAACTGGACGCTCATAGCCATCCACAATAATATCCCAGAGATCTGCATCGAAACCCAGAAAGAAACTTTCCAGTCTATCTTTCCAATATTCGAACCTTTGACCATCGAACATAGGAGGCTTTGCGTTGTAACCATCTCTTTGAGTTTCACTGGTGGTGGCAGCCATTGTTTTTCACACCGGCCCGGATCACTGAACACTGTTAGGTGTGGTAATCAGAACTTGCGCTCTGATACCAATTGAAGGTATGAAAAACGGTAGAAAGGGGGGTTTGAATAACGTTTTCAGTACAAAACTACCACCTTAAAGATTTTAACAAATCTTTTCGAGAACTAAGTGCAAAGGATAGAGATAGAAAAGCACACAAGGATTTTATCCTGGTTCACTTGATAAATCACTCAAGCTACTCCAGTCCACCCGTTAAGGTGATTTCTTCCTTCTTAGAATGAAGGCAATCCACTAATCAGGTAAGAGTTACAACTGCACTTGAAACCTACAAGTGACTAACAATTACACTGACTTAGCTCACACTAAGATTCACTCTCTTAGTCTTCTCTAGGATCCGATCAACCTTGATCTCCTAAAGGAAAAATCAAACAACTGTTTGAGGTTGGTGTTTACAAGGGTTTGCTTCTGAATAAGCTGAGTGTAAACTAAAATAAATTACAAGATGAAAGAAAGCTTAGAATATGTCTTGCGCGTGTGTATTGCTTCTTGTATATTTTTTCTTCTTCTAGCCGCTTCTTTCAATCTTCAGCCTCTATATATACTCCAAGGATTAGGGTTGAGCGTTGCATGGGAAATGCTACCGTTGGAGGGCAGTTCTGGAAAATCCAGCTTCTGCTGTGGCTGAGAACGTTAGGTAGGTCGTCAGGAAGGTACACTTGCTTTTGTACTTGGATAGCGACTTGACCTTTTAACCTAGGAGACTTCTGATCAGAGGAATGCTTCGTATTGGAACTTGTGAAGCCGGTTGATCAGAGTCAGAGGGATAGCACAGATCCTCTGACCATTGTATCTTCTGATTCTGAACTCAGAGGGAAGAACATGGCCTTCAGAGTTTCTTGCTTCTGGACTTCAGAGTATCCACTATTCAGCTTCTGGATCTTCAGAGTCTTCTACACCATCAGAACATCTGAACCTTCAGTGTTTCTTGGTTGTCAGAGCTTCTGGATCTTCAGAGCTTCTAGCGACTGAGTCCTCATCAGAGTTTGTATAGCTTCAGATCTTCTGAAGCTTTTCCACTGTTCATACTGAACATGGTGAATGCGAAAGCGTTGCTTGGGTTACCCTTTATACACAGTGCTTCTGATTTGTGTGAAATTGAGTCAGGGTCAGAGCCTGTAAATAGCACACTCAGAAAAGCACGTTAGAGTACCACAATTGTTCATATCAAAAGGTTAACTTGTAATCATCAAAACATAGAGTTGTACTACTAGATCAAAACTTGATCTTACACATAGTTGATAAGCGTATAATTGATGCACTTTACGTGTGTCTTTCTAAGCTTCATTATGTACATTCTTGTGCTTAATTGTTATGACTTAGCCATATTTTGACCATTAGTGTTTATTTGGATTATTCATGGAAAAGTGCTTAATTCTACACTTTTAGTTTCTGTGACTGTTTTCCTAGAACAGGTTGAATCTAGAGCTACAAATATCCAAATAGGGCTAATAATATGTCGTTGGAAAGCTAACTCGAAGCCCTACAACTTTCATGTTCAGCATAATTCAAGAATCAGCCTCAAACTTGGTCAGAATGTCCTTCCAAAGTTGCTGTCGCTAATCCTGCGAGTCTGGAACAGTCTGCACTAAAATGATCATATCTTGGGCTATAGAATTCCGAATTAGGATCCGATTGAAGGCCCGCGAAGCTGACTTAAAGAGCTACAACTCTCATGTTCACCTCAATTGAAGATTCAGACTTCTTGTGGGACCCGCAAATGCCTGATTGTTCAGCAGCTTACTCCTTTATGTGGGCCCGATTTTGTGAAGATTTAGAAAAGATTTAGATAACAAAGATTGTTACTTGATGAACAAGTTTATTTATTAGTATAAATAAGTGAATTTAGGCTTTTGTTAGACCTCACCACCTCACCACCTCACCATCAAACCACCATCACACCACCTCACATTCTCCTCCTCCTATCTCTCCCTCTTTTCTAATATGAGTTGCTAAACTCTCTAGTTAGTCTTAGGATTATTAATATTCTTGTGTTTGCAAACTTGAGGTTCTGTTCTTAATGCAAATTTCTTCTTTATTAATTATCTTCATCTCTATTTCCGATCTAGGGTTTGCTTAATTCCTTAGTTTTAGAAATAAGAGTTGATGCATGTTCGCTTAGTTCATGTTAGTTCGTAACTGTTTCTTAATCGCTTAGTTTAGGAAACTGTGAATTAATTTCCGCTTAGTTAAATAGTTCTCACGAATTAGGGAATTGATAAGGAAGAATTAATCTTTTGTAACCAATGAAGGTTTGTTGCACTTGAATGTTATAATCCGATGACTAACGTTTTCTCTCTTCTGTCTAGTCTATTTAGTTATTGCTTTGTTACTTTTCAATCCAATCAATCAACCCCCCTTTTAGGTTTTTTGTTTTACTCTAATATCAATTAATAATTTATCAAGTCTTTGTGAGAATGATCCTGGTGTTCAACACCTTGTACTGCATTCAAAAAAAAATACTTTGACACGCACCCGCGACAGTGCGTTCGTCAATAGTGTTTGAAATTTCAGGAACAAATCATTCAAAGATTATATTGTCTATAAAGAAAAGAAAATTGTTTGGGTTAATGGATCTTGGTAGGCGACTAAGAACTAGACGTATCCCAAGCATTAAAGGTGAACCGAAATAAGTTCTCTTCTATCCTTTCTTTTTACTATTATCTCTTTGTTATTTACTCTTATCATATTTCCGCTGCTACTAACAAAAGATTTTTTTATAGAAAGAATTTTTCAAAAGAGTTAGAGTTATTGATTTAGTTTGTGGAAATTTTTAAAACACAATTCAACCCTTTCTCGTGTTTCTTTATTCTGTTCGAGTTGGCACTAGAACACATTTTGTTGCTTTTCGCAACAGTTAAAAAGTGTACCCAAAGATATGGAAAATGTTTCCTAAACTTTACGCAAAAGTTTCTGACTGTCTCATGTTCTAGTGTTACTTATTCCTCTTAGTAACAATTTCTCGTACTATATAATAGTGCGAGAAAATGTAATCCATTGTATGGAAAATGAAACAATTTTCACGTAATAACTGATCCTTATTCCTTATTGTTAAATACAAAACACTTATTTAGTCTTGTTCAAAATGTGTTGCCTAACACAAACTCTTTATGGCAACAATCACGAATTGACTCCTAATGCATTTTAGAAAACACTTTTTGCATGTTGCATAAACCAATGTTACTAACAACAAAAAATATTGGCATCTGAGCTTCCCACTCGATTGAGCACTCTACCAATTAAAGAAGGGATGCACGCAGAGCACGCCGCCCTCCAACACAGAGTGACAGTGACCGTCAACGACGTCCTCAACTATACAAGCAGACAAAAAATTACGACGTTAACTCAACCTCTATAGAGCTAATGCACAAACCTAGGCGCCCCTAACCGCATGGTCATCTGAGCACATGAAAGGTCGAACAACCCATAGTGGAAGGCGATGCAAGAGGGATAGGAAGAGACAGCGACCCAACCTTAATCCTACCCCCGAAGAGGAGCCAAGGTATCTTGATGACCCTATTTTAGTAGTGTTTTTAGGGTCATTTCTTTGTGTGTTTTGAGTCTTTTTGTTGAGTCTCATGTAGTGTTTCATGCATTCTCATGCATTTTTATCTTTTCTTTAGTCTTTATTTTGTTTTGGTAATTTAGTAGTTTTATAGGGAGTTTTCTTGCATTTTAAGTAAAGTTTAGGACTTGCATGGTTTTGTTGTGTTTTATGAAGGACCTTTTGTGCTAATGAGCTCTTGGAGCTTCTAGAATCTTCCTTGACTTGTTGGTTAGGTTTGGAGAGCAGAAACTGAAGGAGAAAGAAGGCCAAGAAGCATGGAATTGATGGAGAACTTAAAGAGGATTGAAAAGAGGAGTTTCAGAAGCCAAAAGGTCCTTTTCAGGCGAGCTTAAGCGCCTAGGCGCTGGGAATGGGCGCCTAGGCGCCAATTAGGTCCAGAGGCATGTTTTTCAACATGCAATTGGCGCTCAGACGCTCTGAATTGGCGCCTGAGCGCCCAGCCTCGTTTATTTTGCCTATAAATAAGGCTTAGGCCAATTTCTTTGGGAGTTAGACATTTTTTACTCATTTTTGATCAAGTTTGAGAGCTGAGGAGAAGTTTGGGGCCAAGGGAGGCTTCCAACTTGTATTTTTCTCAGGTTTTCATTACATTTTCTGCATGAATTCTCTAGCCATGAGTGGCTAGTTTACTTTTTTGCTTTGGGTTAAGAGATTCTATGAAATTTTAGTTTGTTAAATCCTATCTCTATGCATGAGTCTTGATTCAATCTTGTATTTCAATTCCTTATTGCATGCTTAGCTTTGGTGCACCTTTGCTATAGGCTAGATTATAATCAAATGGAAATTTGTTATGATTTAGGGACATGAATTGGAATAGATCCTTCTATACTTGCTTCTAGGCATAGAGTGAGGGTAGGGTTTTGTTGGCCTGAACATACATGCTTATTTACCTCTTATGAATGTTTAAGTACACAAGGAATTGGGCTTAACTTTCAATTTGAGAGAATTACTTTTGTGAGGAATCAACTAGTAAGTACATAGGCTATAACAACAAGAGTTAAATCAAGGTTTCACATGCATAGGATAGGTGGACTAAAATGGATTAGATGATCAACAACCCAAGGCAATTTTCCATCAATTGTTATTTCAAACTTTACCAACATTGCTCTTTTGCAAATCTTTTGTCACAAACAACCAACACCAATCTTTGAAATTTACTGCTTTAAGAACTTGCAAACTTTAGGCTTAAATCAACAATTCTCACTCACAATCCCTGTGGTTCGATATTTTAAAACCCGGAGGTATTCGTACACTTGCGAATTGACCAACATATCTCTTATTTTCTCTTTCTCCATACTCCACGCCACTCCTTCATGCATTGACTTGGGTGTCAGAGTCTCTTTGTAGGTGTCACTCTTGGCGGGTTGCGACTGCGAAAGGAGAGCGACTAGGGTTCGACACAAGGCACAACGGAAAGTTCCACCATTGTTGGTTCTCAAAATTAAAGAGTAGAAACACTCCATTGGGGTGATTGGTCGAAGAAGTTTCGATCAAATACATACACCTTATATATCTTATTTTTCTCTTTATCTCCAACTTCTTATCAAATCACATCATAAATCATATCCATAATTTTTCTCTCTACTCTTCTTCTTCTTCTCCTCTCTTTTCAAACATTTTTCTTTGCTGATTATGTGTTGGCACGTTGGAGCTTAGAGTGAGCCAAAAAAGGGTTAACTGCCTCAAATCCCTCCCACTGCCCACCATTACATGACAAAATCCCAACTCCCAGATACAAACAACTTGCTGGCCGGCTACTTCACATGCCACCAAAATCCAACACGAGCAGTGCTCCGAAGCCTACAGGTACTCACTCTCTCTTCTCCATCTTCTTATATCATCACACCCATCTCTCTCATCGATCCCTTCTCTTTCTCTCTCTCAACAGCGTGCGCGATCAATTACAAGGAGAACCACCTTTTGTAGCCATGAAAGTGATGTTGATACCCTCAAACCCCTATCTGCCTCTGGTTGTTAATATAGACATCTGAAAAGCCTGAAACTTTGCCAAGAAGGGTCTATTTTGCCCAATTTGACTTCAAATATGTTTCTTGGGATGAGAGTTTCATTTTCCCCCTTCACTGATCAGTCTCTCTTTTGGGTAGAACCATAATATACATATACCCCCACAATAAAGCTGAAATGTCTATTTTCCTTTGATTCATGTGCACAATTCTCCCTATCTCACCACAAATTGGATTTCAAAGGTACCACCCACTGCTCCTACATAGTCAGGTCACTTTCTCTTTTCCTCTGCTCCTTTTTCTGATTTCTCTGATCAGTCTTTCAAATTTAAACCTTGTTCTCTCCATATTTGCTTTTGCTTCTTAATTTTTTTTGTCTTTCTAATCTCTTTCAAACTTTTTGTCAATGATGCAATTCACACCCCCATTACCCCCTTTGCACCAAATCACACCCATTTTTTCAAACCCATCTTCCATGAACAAAAATAACCAAATTCCTAGGAATACTAGGCCATGGCCTGCAGGGTTCCCTACTTCCAAATCCCTAAGTAGCTTCGGAGACGCCAACTGCATGGAGCAGTTACTTGTTCACTGCGCCAACGCCATCGAAACCAACGATGTAACCCTCGCCCAGCAGATCCTCTGGGTCCTCAACAACATAGCTCCCCCAGATGGTGACTCCAACCAGCGCCTAGCTCACAGCTTCCTCAGAGCCCTAACTGCCCGAGCAGCCAAGACCGGAAGCTGCAAAATGCTTGTAGAAACTGTAGCTGTCCCTCCCAACAATAACAACTTCACTGTAGACACGCACAAATTCTCAGTCATTGAACTAGCCAACTTCGTTGACTTGACCCCTTGGCATCGCTTCGGCTTCACTGCCGCCAACGCCGCTATACTTGAAGCAACGGAAGGATACTCAGTCATCCACATCGTGGACTTAAGCTTGACACATTGCATGCAGATTCCTACTCTCATAGACGCCATTGCCAGCCGCCACGACGGCGCGCCGCCGGTAATCAAGCTCACCGTACCCGGCTGTAATTATAGCCGTGAAATCCCGCCGGTTCTCGACCTTACTCACGATGAGCTTGGCGCTAAGCTGGTGAATTTTGCTAGGTCAAGGAACGTGATCTTGGAATTTAGAGTGGTTTCTTCAAGTTACACTGATGGTTTCGCAGGTTTGATTGAACACTTGAGAGTGCAGCGCTTGATTCACGCGGCGGAAGCTCGTGCTGCTGAAGCTTTGGTTGTGAACTGTCACATGATGCTTCATTACATCCCTGAAGAAACCCTATCAACCTCTTATAATGCTTATGATTCTTCTTGTGCTAGTTCAAGCATGTCTTTGAGATCATTATTCCTTAAAGCATTGAGGGGTTTGGATCCAACGATTGTCGTTTTGGTGGATGAAGATGCAGACTTAACATCCAGCAACTTGGTTTGCAGATTGAGGTCTGCTTTTAATTACCTCTGGATCCCTTACGACACTGTGGACACGTTTCTTCCAAGAGGGAGCAAGCAAAGGCAGTGGTATGAAGCTGACATTTGCTGGAAGATTGAGAATGTGATAGCGCATGAAGGGGTGAATAGGGTTGAGAGGGTGGAGCGTAGGACTGTGTGGGAACAAAGAATGAGGAATGCGAGCTTTCAAGGGATTGGTTTTAGTGAGGACTCTGTGGTTGAGGTGAAGGCTATGCTGGATGAACATGCTGCTGGGTGGGGATTGAAGAAGGAAGATGAGCATGTTGTGCTCACTTGGAAAGGGCACAATGTTGTTTTTGCTTCTGCTTGGTTGCCTGCTTGATCATTTTTGCACTCTTTGTATTCTGAATAATAAAACATATTTTCTTATTTAGTGTTTTTGGTCATCAATCTCATGAATAGTTTTATTGTATTTTCAAGAGTAAATAAGTAGATGAGAAGTTGTTTGTATGGTCTTTACTCTTTACTAGAAATATTGGGTAGACACACAAAGTGAGAAAGAAAAGAGAAGATGAAATAATAAATTTGATATATGATGTAATGTGATAAAAAAAGAACATAAGAATAAAAATATGATATATGTGAGATTTATGTAGTGTTTGAGTGTCTAAAGTATCATAACTATCTAATTTTATCTTATGGTGTAATTCTTATTTATAAGCACAATGTCTATAAAAGGTTGTAGAAAAACTAAAAGAATAGTAGTAATGAAAATAAAACCTTGTTGAAGATATTTGGATGTTTTATATATCAAGTTTAATTGTGTCTTCAAATATGAAAATGATTTTGAGTTGATTGGCGAGAAGCTCACGAGTAAAGTAATAATCAACAAACAAGTGTTTCATTCAAGAGTGGAAGATAGGATTGACACAAAGATAAGCGGGAGTTTTGTGGAGCTTGAATAAGGTTGAGCATAAGTCTAATTGTCCACACCTGGTGTTCTAAGGTTTTAAATTACGGTTGCGGTTGCGGTTGCACATGTTGCGGTTGCGAATTGCGCTGTTGCGGCGTGAATAACCTATTGCAATGGAAAATATGTCTCATTCTCAATAAACACCCAACTCAAACATATAGGTACAATCCATAATTACCTGGTTTGTCATACGCTCCAGTACGTGGGACGTGTACGAGTACGCGACTTATAAAGTATTCGGTACAAAGAGGGTATACAGAGTCGGTTGTATATATAATTTGATTTAAAATTTACTTTAAAAATTCAAAGATGGTGGTGTGTAGCAGAGGGATGCCAGAGAGAGTTTTATCACACTAAAAAAATTATATATTTGGGAAAAGTTGAAACCAATATAACATTTTATCAGTATTAAATATATTAAATCTGATCAAAAGTTAAAAATACGATAAGAATGAGTGAGGTTATTAAAAGGCTGACAAAGAAAGCATATGCGATCAAACAATCATCACGTTCTAGCAAGTGACTCTATTTTCTTTCATTAGCGTCTTCTTTTCTTACAAATAGGGGCGGAGCTTGAGCCAAAATATTGGGGGAGCCATGAACATAAATATAATGGTTTAGACTTTAGAGTATGGTTTGCTGCCAATTCCCTTCTATCATTATACCTACAATATTCATACCCCACACAAAAGAATATAAACATCCTTCTCATAAAATGTAATATCATATTTTAAGAGTATACACCAAGGCAGTGCATTTTTTTTTACTATGCATACATTTTTTTTTACCGTATACGAGTATAAATTTACTCACAAAATGTATGTATAATATCAATTGTTTGCTTGGGTCCAGCCCATAAAGTATGCCTTCTACTTCTAGGCCGTAAAAAGTGGCCAAGGGCCTTAATTTTTTTTCTTCAAAAAATTTCAAAACCCTAAATATTCTATTTTATCCTTTTTCTTACTTCATCTTCTTCCAGCGTCGTACTTCTTCTTCCAACACCGTCTCTTCCTATTTTCTAGCAATTTCTAAATATTCACCCACACCACAAATCATCTTTTCCCATGGCCCCTTCTTCCCCGCGCCCTCTCTAACCCAAAATGCCCATGAGACCCTCTAAAGTGCTCTTCCGGATATGTGGCCCTGTCCATGTTTGAAGACGGAGCCAGAACAGGGAGCCTGGGCAAGTGCCCAGAGTTGTCGGGCGGTGGCTCTGCCACTAACGCAAATATTGTTTTCACACTCTCATTTATTTTGTTCTAATCAAAACCTCGTTTTTAAACTACTCTTTCTCTTTATTAACATTTGGTTCTTTTTCAAGGTGATAAAATTCAAACTTGCACCAACAATCCAGTTATGACATGTTTCTACAAACAACTGCATCATCTTCCTTACATGGTTTGTCTTCCCTTCGAAACACAGCCAATTGCAAGCTTTCCAAACATAATATGACAGCTAACACAACAGCTCTGCAACTTCATTTGGACCCTGCAATATCAGATCAGAGAGCCGAGACGAGAAACTCACCTCAGCAGGAAAAACTTCCCAGTTTAGACCTAGAGGCGATAAGAACCAATGCTCCTTACTCCATTGATACAGGCGGAATAAATGCTCAAGCAATTCTTCCACTTATGGGCAACGCAGACACCAAAGGGGGCAAGAAATTCCACGGTTCCACAACTTCCTTCTAGTGGGAATAGTATCCTTAAGAATTCTCCAAGAAAAATGTGAAACCCGCGGGGGAATATACAACTTCCAAAGCTTCCTCCAAACCTAAGAACTTTGAGGAACAACAGAAGAACCCGCCAACCTTGTTTCGCAAGAAGCACATCATTGAAAGCCCTAAAACTTCGAAAACCCATTCCTCCATCTCCCTTTGCTTTGCAAAGGGCATTCCAATTGACCCAATGAATTTTCTGTTCCCCATTCTTACTTCCGCACCAAAATTTGCTAATCATGCTCTCTATATGATTGCACAAGCCCACCTGTAACACAAAACAACCCATAACATAAGTGGGAATTGATTGAGCCACCGGTTTAATAAGAACTTCTCTAGCAGCAATATAAAAGAATTTCTCATTCCACCCCTTCAGCTTTTTCCAAACTCTCTCCTGAACAAAATTGAACACATTTTGTTTAGAACGTCTCACAAATGTAGGGAGACCAAGATACTTGGAATGACTCTCAACTGCCTTAATTTGTAATCTGTCCTGAATGACATCTTTCCTCTCTTCTAGCACATTTCGGCTGAATGAAAGTTCTGACTTCTCTAAGTTAATCAATTGACCCGAAACAAGATGATATTCCTCAGGAATCTGTTTCATAACAATTTCTTCCTAAAGGTTTGATCGGAAAAAAACAATACTATCATTTGCAAAAAAAAAGATAAGAAATATCTGGCGCTCGTTTTGCAATATGGATACCATGAATTGCTCCCCACTCCTGTGCTTTTGAAATAAGCCCTGAAAAAACTTCAGCACGTAAAATAAACAGATAAGGATATAAGGGATCTCCTTGCCTCAACCCCCTTGAGGATTTAAACGATCTCCTTGGGCACCCATTAAGAAAAACAGAGAAACTTGTAGTGGACACACAAGCCATAATAGTAGAGATCAATCTCATAGGGAAACCCATCGAAGATAGCACACCAGCAAGAAAGCTTCATTCTATGCGATCATAGACTTTTGCCATATCAAGCTTCAACCCCACCACACCGTGCTTCCCTTTCCTCTTCTTCTTCATATAATGAAAGGAATCAAAAGCAATGAGCTCATTATTTGTAATTATTCTGCCCGCGCTAGGATCCATTCCATGATTAAGCACACCCAAATACACATCAGCAACCTCCAGACCCACCACATGCCAATACCTCTGATACAACAAGGCAGGAAGGCCATCAGGCCCAGGTGCAGCAAGCGGCTTCATTTGTTTAAGAGTCATCCAAACCTCCTCTCGAGTAAAATCTTCCTCTAAAATTCTTTTCATCTCATTCGTCACTCTCCCCCACACCACGTCATCATATAGACTACCCATATCTCCAGGAACAGATGAAGAAAATAGGTTCTGATAAAACAAAGCCAAAACTTATGCAATATCCTCTTCTTTATCAACCTCTCTCCCAGACTGATCTTTAAATTATACCACTTTTAATAACTTCAAATCATTACTAACCATTATAAACATTATAAATTGGATTTATTGATTTACAGAATTGGTTCCTTTTTATATCCTATCAAAATTTATTACTAATAAAGGATTTATACATTACGAATAATTCATTACTAATTATGAATATAGTATTATTAGTTTAATTGAGTTAAGGAAAATTCTTTCTCATGTTGGCATATACCTTCAAAGGTCATAAGTCATCTTTGAATTTGTCTCCACCATGATCACAGGTTGAGAAAGGGTGGAGGCCAACCTAATGCCTTTTAGATCACCCCAGAGTTCAACACTAAACACTTACCGAGTTACATAAGTCTAAACAAGAATAAAACTCAGCAAGCACCTTCCCTAAGCAACACAAATCAAGCCTCCACACGTAGCTCGAAGATCCGGTTGGAATACTGATCCATCAACATTTAATTTGAAAACATCAGGTTTAGGGAACTTCCAGACTATCAACTCTCCAATCAGTCTCTTTTTAGCTTAATTGGCTTATCTCACAGAGATTGAAACTTAAAATAAAGTTGAATCAAATCATAATAACCAATAACCATAAAATCCGCAGCCAAATTTACCTTCATGCAAACATGCAACAAATCAACCCTAAGGAAAAAAAACCTTGCAAGGTGAACACACTCTTTGACTAATGTCTCTAGTTCCATTGAATTGGAAGTACTTTTGGCATCTTCTATCTTAAATACAAGTACACACCAAAAAAATTTAAAAAATTCTGATTTTAAGTAGGCATGGTGGCATGAGATTCTTCAAAACCTTTTTATATTAGTTAGCTAGTACTACCACCATTTCCTTTCCTATGATTGGCAGAAAGAGTCCTAGACGAAAGTTAACCATGTTAGAAATTGACAAAAAAAAAAAAACATGTTAGAAAGCATTTCAAAAGCCACGTGCCTTTGACCAAAACGACTTCCAACTTCGAAGCTTCGGAAAGGTCAAGGTTCCATCGTATCAAACCCTAATCTTCCGCTTCAGAACCAAAGCTTCTACTCTAGTCTTCCAATTATTGCAATCGAATCAACCGGATCAATCTCAATTTCCACTTTAAGGTTGTTCCTCATTCTCCTTTTACTCCATTTCTCTGTTTTTCCAGCTTCATACTGTGTTGTCAATTTTCGTGTTTTGATCAATTTTAGGTATTGAATTTTATTCAATTTGCGATTTGAGTTAGCTTAGCCACTGTTTTGATGTATAAATCGTAAATTATTGCTTGTTTTTACTTCCTGCTGTGAAAAACAGCGCATTTTGTAGTTCAATTTGTGATCTGTGATTTTCAATTGTGAACATAAACAGTGATGATTTGACCATTAAGTTATTGGATTTTCAATTTTTTTTAGCTTTGAAAATATTGAAATCTGGGTTTTGGCTAATTTGCTGTTTTCAATTCAATAGCTGCTTGCCTGCTTGTATCGGTTGTATGATTTGTTTTTATTAATATTTGGTCAAGTAGGATGCCGGCAGCGCGGTATTTTTCTCCCGTAGACACGTTAGAGCAGAAGTTGCAGATTGAAAGGAAGCTTGGAACTGTGAAAGCGTGCAAGTACTTCAATCTTCTCACGAGATTTCTCAGTGTCAAGATAAGCAAACATGAATTTGATAGACAGTGCAGGGCGACTATTGGTAGGGAAAATATCCATCTTCATAACCATTTCATAAGGTCAATCTTGAAGAAGGCAAGTCTCTCCAAGAGAGGCAACATAATAGGAAGTTCTTTGAATGTGAAAATTCCAAATGGGTGTAATGATCTTCAGTTTCTGTGCAAGGATTTTCTTCAATCTCCTCGAAAAGTCAGGACTCCGAGTTTGCGTGACCGTAGATTCAAGGATCGTCCCAGCCCTCTTGGTCCTAATGGGAAGAACGTGAACATTGGGTTTGAGGATTCAGTTCGTGAAATTCATGAGCAGCAAAGTAATAAGGAACTAGATTCTGCAGCTAGCAGGATTCCCCTCTGCGTGGAAGATGGGGAGGAGGTTGATCAAGATTCTGAGAAGGTGAACATTTATATGAGGAGTCCTATTCAGCCACCTCTTGCAATTCCTACCTACAATAAAGGAACTCGTACACTGTTACATAATGGATTACCATCTGGCACTGATACCTGCCAAAGTATTGGCGAGCTACCTGATACGCCCTCTTTGACAAAAAGGTTGGAGCAGAAATTGGAAATGGAAGGATTTAAGATCTCTGCTGATGCAGCGGCCTTGATGAATAAAGCACTTGACACCTACCTCAAAAGATTGATAAAACCATGTTTAGATTTAGCCGCTTCAAAGGCTGTAAACAGATCTAATGGTCCAATACAACCTGGCTTGAATGAGCAAATTGGATCTGTTTCTGTCTCTGACTTTAGAACAGCAACAGAGTTGAATCCTAACATACTAGGGAAAGATTGGTCCCTACATTTAGAGAAGGTTACAGGCTCAATATTGTATTGAACAAAGCTTTATGAGTTTTCCTCCAAGTAATAATTAATAATATTGGAATGGGTTAATTTACTCTGATATTGATTTTTAACTCTAAACATTGCTGACGTACAGTGGAAATAAGTTTTGAATGTTTATTGAATTGGTGGGAATGTCTTTTTGGTGTCATAGCTCTTGATTTTATTAAGATTTTTTAATAAATCACATATTCAGGTTTTCTGGGCTTAACTTGTGTTCCTTGGCGTTCTGTATTTTAGGTATCATTGATGAGGTTGTGTGAGAAATTGTAGTTTCTTTCAATTACATGGTTTTTATATGTAAACACTATACTTCTGTTTCTCCTCTATGTTTAGTTTATGTATTTTTTAGAGGTCTGAAATCTGAATAACATAATAAAAGAAAAAAGAGGACCTTAAATAAACAATAGTTTCTCAATAATGCATATTTAAACAGTAACAACAAGTTTTCTGATTTTAGCTGTGCTAGTTAGGTCTCTACAGATGTGAATGTAATAGTGTTCTAATTTAAGTTTTTATCACAAGAGATATTTAAGTAATATAACTATTGTAGGGGAGACATGTTTCCTTTTCACCTGTAGAATTTCCTCTTACAAAATTGCATTTTTTGCTGTTGGTATAGAAGACATGAATGATTACATACTTTGACTTAGAATACAAGCTCTTGGTTTCTGGTCTTCTGCACTCTTTATTTGCATTGGATATGGTATCAGCATGTTTATTTTAATTTTTTTTCCTTAAACTGTCTATTTTTTATTTATGAATGTTCAAGTTTACCTCAGGTTGAAATTAAATCTAACATTATAGTCTAATAGATTCTAACCTAAAGCTCCACTCATCTATTGAGTTTTATTTTAGTGGTTGGGACATGATTATCATTTTGAGATGCCTATGTGATTGCAATCTTATATAATTAAGAATCTTGAAGGTTAACTAAACGTTGGCACTATGCTTGAAAAACACATTAATTTTAGATATTGTTACCTTTTCTATCATATATCACTTATGTCTACTTGAATGTAAATTCTTTATTGGATTCTGATTATTAGTGTATGAATTAGTTGTTTGATTATTTTTCTTCCTTTTTATATGTGATGTTTTATGAGTATATAATTGCTTCCTGCATGCTTTTGTGCTTGTCTAGTCTTTGTAATTGCCCTACATATCACATTGAAAGGTCTGCCTTGTGATGTAGAATTTGGCCTTTAAGTCAGAAGAATAGGGTATCCTAGCCTTTCTCAATGAATTTATGAACTTGATTTGTGGAGAATTGATTAGAGGTAGTGATTTTATCTTTTTAAGGGTTATTTACCAAGTAAATGATATGTCTCTTCCCTAGTTGCAGAGTGTGCCCTTCAACAAATTTAGAGCATTCCTTGCAGATTGTTTATGTTAAGTGATGATGTTTATTTTTGTTATGGGTATGTCATTTCAACATTGTCTTTTGAGTGTGTTGATTCTTGGTCACGCCAGGCATCAGCCTAACTGTGGCTTCTTAAATTATTTTGTTGAAGAGTCTTAACTCACAATGAAGTTGCATAGGGAGCATGGTAATTGAGAAGGTAAGCTTGTTGAAGAGTCTAGACTTCTTTCTCTTCAACCTGAGTTGGCTCAACTAATTGAAGGGATATATAAACAGATCATCTTATGTTTATTTTACCTGAACTTTTCATGCGGAAATTGTGGATATCTTCCTGTGCTGTTCACAAAATTATGATGAGGTGCCACTTATTTATTATCTATGAAGAAAATCCATTCTCTTGTACACCCTATGTGCATGAGACAAAGCCCCATTGTACCACTATCACGTGTATGCAACTCTAATTCTGTAAGCACTGAAAACTTTGTATACTGATTTAGAACTTAGCTTGTGTTTCTTCTTTCTTTCTGCTCCAGGGTTTCTTCTTTCTGCTCCAGTATTTGACAATAGGGATTGTACCAGTAAAGCTTCCTAGACCTTGCATTGGTTCAATGTATCTCTCCATGCTCATGCACTTCAATGATTTGAAGGAAATTTCAGGTGCTCTTTACCTGTTAAGAAGCTTACCGAATCTACAAGAACTAGAAACTTTGATGAGTACTCATTACAAGTTCTGTTTAACTTGACTCTGCTTACTGATTTGCAGTTTGAAACATTCTAATCTTGTTATTATTGAGTTATTAAGCCCTAAAAATTTCCATGTGGTTTTGTTTTGAGAATTTGTCGACTGGTTTTCAAGTTCTGGATCTAGTGTTTTGAGTTTTTCTAAGGCTTTCACACTATTACATTATGATTGCTTGTAGGCTCGACTGAAAAGCAAAAAACTCTCAATAAAATGAGTTGAAAAATAATTCCACTTGCTTATACAATGACTAGGACCTATTCAGTTGGACTCTGTCTAAACAATTTCACTTATTCATGACAATTTTAGTTACCTATGTTGAACGCACTAGTTCATTTGTTTTTGGATACATTATATCAGCTTTATTAGCTGAGATGAAAGAGTTGGACCAAACTGTCTTAGGATATTTGGTACGCACTCTTTGTTTCTTCTCTTGTCTTTGTCATTTCAAATGGTGGTGTCTAGTTCTTAATTCAATTAATTGTATAAATTGACTTCAATTAGTTGCATTTTGAATTCAATTGTATAATTGGTGACGAAATCTGTCATTTCAATTAATTCAAGATGCCTTAGGAAACAATAAATTGGTTGTATCAAAAGACTTTTCTTCAAAATGGACCCATTTCAATTAGTGAACACCCTTATCTTAATAGACTTAAAAAGGAAATTGGATATGCTCAAACAATAAATCCATTCATTCATTCATATATATTTCTGGTAACACTCTCTTATTCATTTTTTATGAACAATTCAGGGAGAGTTCATAAATTCAGAGGACTTCTAATTATTTGAAACGTCACACCAAAGAGAAACTAAAGCTTATTCTCCCATCCCATTAAATCCAAACAAGCCACCTCAATATCCCTCACCGATTAATAACATCAAATAATAATCTAACTACCACTTGCAAATTTTTCTCCATCACTCACATTCCTCCACAAAATACATGCTATTTAAAGCACTGAACAATCAGTACGAATCTTCCCATTTCTGGCGGTCTTAACTCCGACGCGACCCAATTTGATCATGGCCGCCGCGAAGTTGGCATTGAAGGTGTTGCTGTTAGAAGCAAATGAATTAACGGTGGCCTTGGACCGTTGATCCGTGAAGAGGATCTGATCAGAGGTGAAGAGACCCTTCCCTTGCTGAAGGTTCTTGTAGTAAATGTTGTCGAATGTTCGAGGAGTCGTAGGGTCCATGTTGATGGCGATCTGGGGGTTCACATTCTTGGGGCACATTTGTTGCAACTGGGTTGCGTAGTTCCTGTTGAGTGTTGGGTCCACTGGGGTGCTGTATATTCTATTCGAGAACCTGTTGCAGTGGGAGAATCCGAGGGTATGTGCACCTGTAAAATAGTTGCAATTAGCATGTTGATAGAGAAAGAAAATTCGCAAGAGTACAAAAGTTACAGCAATGTTTGGTTCTGATTTTTTCAGAATGAATCTTCGTTTTCTTGCTTTTGCATGTGCATTGTGCATGTACCTAATGAGCTTGAAGTTCGGCTTTAACACTGATAAGTTTACACAGTATTTCCAATTCCATTTTATTTTCACTTGCATTTTCTTCTCATGTTACTCTTTTTCTTTTTTTTTTTATCGCATCACTTGTTATCTTTTAGTTTTCTTACTCCTCTTCCTGTTATCTTTTTATTAAATAAAGATAGATTGATGTGAACAAGTCATTTTCCATTTTCCATTTAGATTGGAATATTCTCAGGAGTTAGGACATCTTAGTTCTCGATAAATTTAATATAGATATACATATTATAATGTGTACACCAAACTCATAAATTAATCATGACTCACTTGATAAGATTTCAATTCAAAATTGACAAATAATTGTGTTTTTTTTTTATATTCAATGCACAAATAATTTATCAGATGGTGTCGAACAGAATAGTCAAGCTAGTGATATTTCAAAAAGTCACAAGATATTTTGTGTTTGCACTTACTAATTTTCTACATCACACATTTATAAATTTATGTTGTAGGATTAGGATTAATTCGAGTCATATTTCTTACCAAAATCAAATAGTAGAAATATCTTATAATTTTAGTCGTCTCATTAAAAGATCGGATAATTAAAAAAATTTGGACTTATTAACAACGCACAATCTAAATTCGAACATAATAGAGTAGAGCATGTTTTATTGAGATTTACAATACAAACTTGGTTAATATTTAGTATCAATAGTGTTACTAACACTTAATTAGTTTAGTTTGCTATTTTTTATTAGTTGAAATCCATATCAGATCAATTAAATTATATAGAGTTCATAGTAATTTGATGAGACCTGACTCATAATAATAAATATTTTGCTAGAAAATTTCTTATTGAGTGTTGGTCGTATTAGGTATATATAACACATTATGAGTTTGTTGGCATAGTTAAACTTTGAAATAATTTGCTAGTGATACTAATGTCAAGTTTATTTCCTTCTATATATAGTGAATTGAAATAGAATTTTAACTTTAATGTATTATTAGTGGGGATAAATCATACTTAATAAATTCAATGGTGTTGTCACATCATTTAATTGATTTGACATTTCGTTAGAGTAACTAAACTAAACTACTTATGTAAGTGAAATTTTAATGGAACAAAAGAATAGTAATTATATTAAAATTAAACTCTAAAACTAAACTCGCAGCTTGTTCGGTTTAGATGTTCCCAAAAGCAAATACAAAAACAAAAATCACATATCTCAATGCCTATTGGATATTGTAATAATGCATAACAATATGAAAAAAATGGCCTGATCTCATGAACGTCGGTGGAGAATAATGTACACAAACTCTATCAAAAGTTGAAATTAAGCTTGTTTAGTGTATGTCACTAATGTTAGTTAGATGTATGACGCATTAGCCCATCATTAATTAATTTCTTTCATAGTACAATTTAACATAAACAAATTGTGGTAGTAGATAGATGGTTATATTCTCATTTAGCAGGTGGAATATTTTCTTACGTGTCATAACTTAAATATGCACAATTTCATTGTGTGAATCATCATCATTTTCTTTTTTGATTATCATAAGTTAGATGATAAATATCCAAGATAAACACCTAATTAATTAAGAACTTCTATATGTCAATGGTACACATTTAATAAATAGAAGCAAACGCAATACCTGAGAGTGCAATCATGTCTGTTTGGGTGAGCCCTTGTGACGCAAATAGGGAATTAAGCTGGTTCAAGTTGAAGTTTGGCTCAGGAAGCCTCCCATTTACATCAGAAGCTCTTGAAACTAGCCCATCAAATCTCCCCAATTCAACAGTGTAGGAAGGTCCACCAGCCTGTAGATGAAATTTAATTTACTAATTAATCAATTAATTAACTAAAGGTCCTCACTAAACTCCAAAATCACAGGAATCTCTTATTTGGGTTTTGGTTCTATGCTCCCAAACAGAAAAGCTTGTTTGGAAAAAAAAGAATTTGGTTGTATAAATGTGCATAACATTTTTCTATCAATGGAAGTACAAACAAGATTAAAAAATTAAATATTTATATGCATGTTTACAAACTCATTCGAAAGTCATGGTGAAATTAAAATTATAGTAAAAAAAATATATATCTTCTTAACGTTTGCTTCTATCCAATGTGATTTTATTTTCACTGCGATTTTAAAATGAGTTTCCAAACATGCACTATAAGTCTCTAAACATAAAAGTAACATTTTCAATGTAAACCTTTTGCGAAGAAAATCTAATTTGTGTATACGAAAATAAAAGGTTTTAAAATTTAATATATATTAATAATTTATGTTTATTATATTACTATTCAAATAAGATTTGTTTTGTTCAATGTTAAATTACCTTTTTCTAATTAATAATTCTAAAATCAAATTCACTTTAACCAAAACAAATCAAATTCAAACATGTTCGCGACAAAATCACAATGCACAGAAGTAATTCTCCTCAGCTTTAGTTCATGTCAACTGCAATATTTTTGGCTTCACTATGGTTTTCCACCTTACATCCGAAGATGCTGTCACATAAATTTCTTGTCATAAGTGATTTTTAGCTCTAGAATTAATTATGAAAGTCTTTGCAAACATGTGTTTCATTTATGTCCTCAAGTACAAAAACAGAGTAGTGAGTGATTGAAGTACAAACCAGAACAACAACATCCCGGGTAGCCAAGGCGAGAATATCAGCACACGAAACCTTGTTCCTGCACTGCGGAACAGCGTCCACGGCGGCTTTCGCTTTGATCACGGTGTCGAACCCATCACCCGCCAGTGACAGATTATCAGGGTGATCCTTCTCTGCTTTGTTATTCCCACTAGACGCCACCATAACAGAAGCATCACAACCCTGCAAACCAAAAGCCAAACAGAGCAACATTAGAATTAAATTTCAATTAGCATTAATTAATCACATTCACATTATTACTTAATCAATTGATTGTTGATCTAGTTACCTGAACAAAGCAATCGTGAAAGAAGAGACGAAGGGTAGCAGGAACTGTAACAAATGTTTGTTGAAATTTCTTCTGAACAACACCTTTAACGATGCTTTGAAGATTGGGGCAGGTACTAGCATAGTGGTTTGGGCTAAGCTGAGCAAAACAAGTGTAAAAACACAGCGTTAATGAGAGTGACAGCACAAGTACACGATTAATCTGACCCATTTTGCTGGTTTTTTTGCAGGAAGACAAGAAAACACAGAGCAGAGAACTAATGAGGATGGTGTTTAAGTGGAAAAGTATGAGGGAATATATATATGTGTTGTGAGCTAGCTACACATAGAGGACGTGGTCACGACTCACCAGCCAGTTGTCATTAGAAGCTTTTTATTTTTACAGAAGGGAAAGTTAATTATTTGAATGATAATTGAAAAGGATGGTTGGCTCTGAAAGGGACATGGTTGAGCTTTGGCTATGTCTATAGCCGCCTTCGTCTCATTCAAATGTTTGCTTTAATTTTTGTCAAATTAATGCTTCAGGTTAGGACCACGGGTGGGGGCTCATTTACATCACAAATTCCCAATTTCTAAAATTGAGTGACTATTGACTATATCCAAATTTAGATGAGAAAGAAAGGATGGGAATAGAGATATTTTAAGGAATAGAGATGTAATTGTTGAGTATAGCTCATGCGTAATTTCAGGTGGGCACGAAATGTCTCTGCTTCGCCCTCGCGGTATGGTTTAGGAGTATTATTGTAAACTGGATCATTAATATCCATATATATATGCTAATAACACTGTAACCCACAAAACTATAGCTGCTATATAGTCGCAGACGTAGGCAATTTATCTGAACTGCGTGACTAAAGTCTTGTGTGTTTCTCTCTGCTCCGAATCTATATTCGCGTTACTGATCTAACATAGATGTAATATATATGTATGTAATCAAGAAAATTTACATTAAAAAAAAGGTATATGTAAGGTATGTACATTATTTATTTATCTTCAAGTTAGTTGATTTATCCGTCAACAATATATGAAATTCCTTCTTAAATCACACATAAATTGCTTTTGTGTCATCAAAGTCATTTCAAATAACGAAGGAATCGATTAATGTCCAAATATCTCGATTCGAATCAAGCAATTATTGTTACTAGACCTTAATTAAAGTGAAGCAAATGCTACAAGAGAGTCCTAACCTATTTCTATATAAACACATGTAATTTCAAAGGTAAAACATACGAACTACAAAACTAGCAAGAAGAGAAGGCGAGTTCAACCGGTCAACCTTGTCTCCTAGAACTTTTAGTGAACAGTTACTAAGAACACTTTCAAGTAGAAAAGAATTTACAAAGAGGTACTAAAAAGTTGTTGAACAAGTTGATAAAAAACGAAATAGAGAGCAAAAGTGAGGCTGCTAAATTTAGCACAATAACAAGACTGTTTTTCACTTTAAGGTTAGTTTACCTGAGCTAAGGTAGTCCCTGGTAGAAATAATGTACTTCATTACTATATATCAAAGTTGTTTGGAATTTTCCATAAACTCAAATACATGTGCGCTCCCAGTTTTAACGAATAATCAAAGGGGTCGAATACTCATTTCACACTCCTTTTGTTTTTTCCCAATACCCTTTTTCCCTTTTCCTTTGGATCACATGTTTAAAGATTCCTGTAAATTTAATTGAGTTATCCCCTGCAACCTACCGAATTAAACCCAATTTGACCAGTTACAAGCTTGATTTTGACCAATTCCATTTAACTATTAGGTTGTGTTTGGATGGCGGAATATTTGAGGGGAATATAATTTTAGAGGGTATTTCAAATCCCTTCAATTAAAATACCTGTTTAGATATCTAATGTGGGGAATTCTCAAATTACTAGTAATTAAATGAGTTATTTTACTCCATAGGATTTATAGTTATTGAAATCACCTCAAAATATGAAGGAATTTCAAATTCTCAATCTCTCCCTTAACCCTATCTAAATTCAGTCAAAAAAATTAATCTCGGCTTAAAACCCTAAAATCGGCCATAAACTCGAAAGTCGGCAAAAAACTAAAAAATCGGCCCAAAACCCTAAAAATTGGTCTGACTCTCAAAAATCGGGTGAAAACTCGAAAGTCAGCACAAAACCCTAAAAATTGGCCGATAACCCTAAGAATTGGCCGAAAACGTGAAAGTCGGCCCGAAACTCAAAAATCAACCCAAAACCCTAAAATCAGCCGAAAACTAAAAAATCGGCACAAAAGCCTAAAAATCGGTCGACAATCTTAAAAATCAAGAGAAAACGTGAAAGTCGGCCCGAAACTCAAAAATCGACCCAAAACACTAAATCGGCTGAAAACCTGAAAGTCGGTACAAAACCCTAAAAATCGGTCGATAACCTTAAAAATCGGCCGAAAACGTGAAAGTCGGCCCCAAACTAAAAAAATCTACCCAAAACCCTAAAATCAGCCGAAAACTCAAAAATCAGTCGAAAACTCGAAATTCTGCTGAAAACTCAAAATCGTCCCGAAACCCTAAAAATTGGCCCAAAACCCGAAAGGTCAGGTTTTAGGTTTTTCGGTTAATTTTTGAGTTTCGGATCGATTTCTAGGGTTTTGTGCCGACTTTTAATTTTTCGGCCGATTTTTTAGAGTCGGGCCGATTTTTAGGGTTATGGGCTGATTTTTGAGTTTCGAGCCGACTTTCACGTTTTCGGCCTATTTTTAGGGTTCTATGACCATTTTAGGGTTTTGAGCCACTTTTTAGGGTTTTGTGTCGACTTTTGAGTTTTCGCCCGATTTTTTAGAGTCGGGCTGATTTTTGGATTTTCGGGCGACTTTCGATTTTGCGGCCACTTTTTAGTGTTTTGTGTCAACTTTTAAGTTTTCCGTCGATTTTTTAGAGTCAGGCTGATTTTTAGGGTTTTCGACCGACTTTCGGGTTTTCGGCCGATTATATTAAGATAAAAAAAAAAATTAAATGAAGGAAACTCAATTATATTATCCAAACAAAAAAATTTTACAATTGAGGGAATTTCACCATTTTATCCAAACAAGAAAATTTGAAATTCAAGGGAATCAATTGAATTTCCTAGCATTTAAAATCGCTTGAATTTCTACAATCCCTCATCCAAATACAACCTTATTGACGAATCTCATAACTAAGTTGACCTATTGCAAGTGACTTGCTGAAAACGTAAATGCAGCAACTCAAGATTCTAGAAGAGTACTCTAGCACATATACATGCGGTATCGGAAACTCGAACTTGGAGTTGATCACTTGGTTTGTATTTGAACAATTAAACAGATTTTCATTTTAATTTATATGAAGAATTGCGTTTACTTTTAAATTTAAGGTGTTTGTGAACTTGTTCTTCAAATATATCATAAACACAAATGAAAATGGAGAACTTATGATAATTATGATGAACCTTGTTTAGAATTTACTGACAGTGACAGGTTTAATTGTTGGAGACAATGGTTGATTCCATTCCATACAGCTGGTTACCGAATTATTGTATACAAAAATAATTGGTGCCACACTACAATAAAAAATATTTGGGACACCGGAGACCGCACCAAAACACATTTTATCGGTTTTCTTTTAATTTTTTAACGTTGTGACTGTCTGAAACCACCACAAAATGAGTATTTAGACACCTTTTGGTGGTTCACAAATCACCATAATGCCTTCTCTTAAATTTAAGAATCCCCACGTTATAAGAGAAAAGACATTCATCCTTAGTTTTTTTATGAAGACATTCATCCATTCACCATCAATAGGTTTAGACATACTCCAGAATCATATGTCGCTTCACACCCTTTGCAAATCATCCACCAACACATTTTTTAAACCACTTTATTAGGGAAAGTGTTAAGTCCTATCAAGTGAGTTATATGTGTTGGCGTTAAGTCTAAATGTAAATACCTAAAAATCTCTTTATTTAGTTTAACAATAACAGTGATAGAGTTATAAGTATATCACACAAGCAAATGACTAACTACGATGTTTTGAAATTTCAGAACACTAAGAACTAAGTCTTTGAGAAATCTCAACATCGTCAGATAAAAAAACATCTTCATACTCTCACAAGTGAAAACACATCTGACAAACTGATGCAATATCGTCTGACCAAGTCAGCATGATCGTCTAGTCATGTGTGCCACATTGTCTTACCCATATGTAAGATTATCACATGACAACATTGTCTGATCAAGTACACTGCACACCAAAGTGAAGCAAGTCTAACCCTATTTTTCCAAGAGTCATTCACCTTGGGGTTCTAAACTGAATCGGTCTGAATCGAACTCGAGAAAACCAAACTCATTTTTGTCGGACCGAAAAATTGGTATGACGGATGAAGAGAATTGGTTTTAATGGTTTGGTTCGGTTGGTTCCGATTTGGACTTTAGCCCGACTAAGCCAGTTCTTATAAAAAACATACTTCGCCCAGCCCATTATATGCAGTCCAACCCTAGTTTATAAATAATCATGCTAACTCAGTCTTCAACCTTTGTCGCACTACAAACCCTAGCCACCAACCCCACCTGGCTACACCTACCTTTCTAAGCAAACCCTAAGCGTTGCACCAGCCATCGCTTCTCCTTTCTTCTTTATCGTCACGATGGACATTAGGAGCCTCCGCCATCACCACTAGTCCATCACCACCACTTCTCCTCGTCGCTACAGACCCTAGAAATCACAGCCACCACCACCACTTCTCCTCTCTTCTCCAAATATGAAATTACCTCTCATCTTGAAACATATACCCTAGAAATTACCACCGCCCTTGGATATTGGTTGGATGTTCAACCTTCAAGAACACACCCATCGAACCCGTAAACCTTCAAAACTGAGCCCGAACATCCCGTAGTTATTGGACGATCATGGTGGGCCTGGTGGCTGGTTGTTTTTAAACCGACAATATCGACGTTCTCTGCAAGATTATAACTAGAGGACTTGAAGAAAGTTGAAGAAACAAATGAATGAATAAATTATAAAATTGGATTCAAATTATATAGGGGTTGTCTAAATGACTCATGTGAGTTATTAACTCACAACTCAATGGACCAATATGATTTCTGTATAAATAAATTAATAAATAAAATATAAAAATTCTAATCTACTTATCTTCAATGTGATTGGACGATGAGTTATTTAACTCAAACTTTCTTATATGTCATTTAATTAGATACCCCAATATTATATAATTATATAATGTTCGTGTTTAGAGACTAAGTTAGTGTCTGGAGACTCACTGAGATATATATATATATATATAGGATGTATCTTATGAGAAAGGTGATCTTACATAAGAAAATGAGAATAAATCACGACCGTTAGATCTAATCATGAATGGTCTGGATTAAAACATGAAGTCATGTGACTTTTTTAAAAAGTCACATGACTTTTTTAAATGATCACATGACCATTAATTTGATTTAATCTGAACCATTCAAAATTAGATCTAACGGTCGTGATTTATTCTCATTTTCCCACATAAGATCACCTTTCTCATAAGATATATATATATATATATATATATATATATATATATATATATATATATATACACACACTTTTTGAGAACAAAGTGGTATCTGTAATCCAACACATTACAATTTCTAGGACTCCTTGTGATCAAATGATAAAAAAAAATATCAATTGGACATCGAATGCGACTGATCAATAAAATATCAAATAAGTATGTGGATATATAGTACTATAACTTTCCTTTTAATTTCAAATTTACAGTTGTACCCGTACAATTATTAGGCATCAAATTAAAGGAAAGGACAAATACTAAATGTAGAATATATCATTTTCCAACAAAGGAAGTAGTAGTGTGGAAGGAAATATCCTTAGTTTTATGGATTACATTGTCATATTTCGATTTATTTCTCAAACTAGGTTAAAAAAATAGACTTATAATTTCAAACAGATCAAAGACTATATATCTTAGAGTTAGCTCGGATGTTGTCGGCAAGGACAGGATTGCCTCTAAAGTATGACACATTTCTCACGCAAAAAAAAGGCGATTATATATCTACGTTAGGACTAGAGAGAATTTACTAAGAGATTTCTGGTAGCCTAACTAATTAATAGCTTGATTCGGATTCAAAATTGTAATCTCTATTATTCGCAGCAGACTTTTTCATAATTACATGATTTTATAGGGTTTCTAGGTGGTTTCCTTTTTTCTTTTCTTTTTTGTAGTTTTCTAATGAGAATGTCTTATCCCTCTAACTTCTTACTTTTGTTTCCTAAATATTAAAGAATGTCCTTTCAGGTCAACTATATTGCCACTTGAAGCAAAAATTTCCACACATTATTTTTTCTTGAAAATAATCATTGTAGATTGTCTCATTCTTTTAATTAGAGAATTTAAAATTGAGAGGATTCCAATGATGATTTTGATTAAATTGTAAATTCTCATGCATTGTAGTACATATTTATCTTTTTCTATAGGCTTAAATATGTTGGAGGTCCCTCTAAAATAGGGGTCCTTTGGTTAAGGCCCTTACAAAAGTTTTTGGGTGGAATAAGCCCATAATATGAAAATAATATAAAGTGATAAGCCTCTGCCGTGAGGTTCCGTTTAATTTCTGATGATTCTGCAAACGGCGCTGTCATGAATTATATTTTGTGAAAATTATTCAATTAAAAAGGGTGGCCACGTAAGTAAATGAGGGTTAATAAAATAAAAATAAAATCTAAACCCAAAGTAAAAAACCCAAGTACGTTTGGGGATTTTACTTAGGTTTTTTACTTTGGGTTTTTATTTTTTTTTTATTTTTTCAACCCTAATTTACTTACGTGGAACCCTAATAATTTTCATAAAATATAATCCATTTCAGCGACGTTTGCAGAATCATCAGAAATTTAACGAAACCTCACGGCAGGAGCTTATCACTATATATTATTTTCACATTAGGGGCTTATTCCACCCAAAAAAATTTGTAAGGGCCTTAACCAAAGGACCCCTATTTTAGAGGGACCTCCAACATATTTAAGCCTTTTCTATAATCTAATTTCACTTTTGGTTTCAAGTTTTGATTATGAGTGATTTGAGTTCCTTAAGATTTTTTGAGCATCCCTTAATTTTTAAATTATTTGAAATCAAGTCTCTATTTTTATTATTCTATTTAAAACTCTCCAATTCACATTTCTTTATGAAAAAACTTCACATATTAGGACCTACTTAATCATTCGGGTTTTATTCTCATCCAAACTCGCTAATTAAAATATTAAATTTTAATCAAAAATTAAAATTATTAATTTCCCACCACTTTTAACTCTAATCTGATCTGTTTCAAAATCCTTTTAAATTTAACAAGTTGACACAATTTTTTTAATTTTTT
Source organism: Lotus japonicus (assembly GCF_012489685.1). Classification (NCBI taxonomy): domain Eukaryota; kingdom Viridiplantae; phylum Streptophyta; class Magnoliopsida; order Fabales; family Fabaceae; genus Lotus; species Lotus japonicus. The sequence goes on from NC_080044.1 coordinate 13,023,052, forward strand.
ACTTTTAAAGTTGCACCATATATCAAATCCAATTTTTTTATTTTTATTTTGGTATATTGGAAAGATAAGTTGCACCTTATGAATTGATTCTTGGACCTCCCCAACTCAACCCACATGTCTCTTAGCTCTTACCACTAAAATATTTGAAAAGAAAATGAGTATTTAATATAAATTTAGAGATAGATCGACTTGATTAGCTCGAAAAAACTAGAGGAACCAAACATTGTCTCAACTAAGGGACAAAAAATGCAATTAAGGCGAAAAGTTAAAAAAATTAAAACAATAGCACCACCATCGCAATGCCGCCACCGTTTGGTACTCTCTCACAGTGTTGTTGCCTAGTACCTTGTACCGCTACCAGAAGTGTTATTGTCATTTGGCACCCTCAACCACATCCACTTTCCTCCATCATTGCCACCCTCCACCACCGTCAAAGCCTCTCAACCGTCATTGTTGTCCAACACCCTCAATGTGACCATTGTTAGGCACCCATCCATACCTAATAGCCTCCATTGGCCCATCGTCACTATTTAGTACTATGCACCACTTCTATCACCACCCTTAGGCACTGATAGCCACCAAGAACTCTTGCTTGGAGCCACCATTGGTATGCCCTACTATTACCATCACCCTTCACCACTATTCACGCAATTAAGTGCAAGGCAGCTGTAAATGATAATGTTGGTAGATATATCTTACGATGGTGAAGACAACCATAAATTTATAAAGTTCATAATAACTTTTGGGCTTAAATATGTTTTTGGTCCCTCTAAAATTATGGTCTTTTGGTTTAGACTCCTTTAATTTTTTTTTGGTAAATACCCCTAAATGCAAAATAATACTGAGGTTTCAGCCTCTACCGTCACTTTACGTTGATTAGAAAGACCTAAACCAATGAACCTTGATTTTAGAGAGACGTAAGACATGATAAAAATTGAGTTTTAGGTCCTCTAAAATCATGGTTCTTTGGTTTAGGTCCCTCTAAAATCATGGTTCCTTGGTTTAGGTCCCTCTAAAATATGTCACGTCAGCGTCCGTTAGGTAAAGGTAATGGCAGGGGCTTATCCCTCCATATTATTTTTAAAATAAGGGTGTATACAAAAATAAAATATTTAGAAGGGTCTAAACCAAAAAGCCTAACTTTAGAGCGACTAAAAACATATTCAAGCCTAACATTTTTAAGTTAAAACTAAAAGAATTTAAAACCGAAGTTATAAAACTAAAACTTATTTTAATTTTTAAAAATTAGAAGTTTTTTTTGAACGTAACTGTAAGTTATATATATATATATATATATATATATATATATATATATATATATATATATATATATACACATTATATTGTTATCAAATCGCCAGAAGATGGAATATATGTTTTTTTAGATACCTTACAAGTTACAACTTATGTCAGTTGAGCAGTGTATGTATAACAAATATCGTCCTAGTAAAATTACCTTCTCTTAACCACTTGCGAGGATTAAAATCAAATTATCTTGCAAAATTGAACACTTAAACTAAAATTTACTTTATATGACTGAAACCAGACGATAAAACAGAGCTAGAAACATAATTTTTTTTTCGATGAAGCTAGAAACATATTCAACCATTAAAAAAAAACTATCATGGAAGTTTTGGATTAAACAATATTGATATAATGAACTGTCGGTGATTCTTATCTTAGACAAGATTTGATTTAATATTTTAAGCGCTTTTGACACAGTTATTATAATTTATTAAGCTTACGACTCATAACCGTTAGCACAGCAATGGCGTGGTCTAAACATTGCACGTGGTAATCACGCTAGTCGCTACCAACCGAAAACAGAAAGGATTCCTTGAACAATACCAAGAAGTTGAAAGAAAAAACATAAGAAATGTGTCAAGTAAAGGCTGCTAGTGATTCACAAGATGTGACGAACTATCACAGCAGAATTTGCCTCGTTGGTTAATGATTCGGGTAATAGTGACTCGAAAAAAGGAAGTTAGCTAGAAACTGATGCAAGTGGTAAATAATGGAAAATGTTTGACAAAAAGGAAAAAGAGTTGTTCTTGTTTAAGGTATAACAATAGGAATAAAGTACTCTTGATAAACCTTAGCAGAGCTAAAATAGTGTAAGCAATATGTATATAAGGAAATTATCTCATAAATAGTAAAAAAGGTCTCTAGTACAAGGTGAGGACACCCCTTTTTATAGTAGAAGTGATCTTTATCTAGAATGTTCATGGATTTAGGCCTTACATGCATGGCTCAAATCCCTATGTTGAATAAGACAAATACATATGTGTACAATATAACAAGACAAAATAACTCGGACCCACATCTTCTAGCTAGGACCTACGTCCTTATCTGCCAAGTGTTGGCCTTACCGGGCGGGTCAACGGGCTTGTAATGACCCGCCCGGTCCACAAGCCCACAAGACATGAAGCTCCATTTTTTCTGGAGCTGAAATGTCTTGTAGTCGGAGCAAAAATAATCTTGCCGCCCTTTACACGATCGATCCGCCTTATCAGAGGAAGCCCACAAGCCCACAAGACAAGAGACTTCACTTCTTTTGCAGTCTGCTTGTTTTATGAGATTCACGCCAGGTCGCCCAAACTGTTTGACTTGTGCCGTTTCATCTAATGTTGCACCGTTACCGAAAAGTTGCCAACATTAGCATTCAACTGTCGCAGTCTTTTCACGCGGGATTCGAGGGATTGCCTCGGTTTGCGAAAACGTTCAAAATGGTCACGCCTTTTCCACTTTCCTTCTCTCTCCTCACTTGACTTTCCTATAAAACCCCAAATCCTCACTTTTCATTCTCTTTTACTGCTCCTTACTTTCAACCCTTGTCTTTCTGTTGAGGTTCCCTGTTCTCGACGGCCGCTTGCTATTCCGGTGACTTTCCAGTGCTCCGACCACCATTGCTCGTTGCATTCCTATTACTTCACTCATCCTCGGTTAGTTCCTCTCTTTTCTCTTTATTTTTCTTGTTTTTCCATTCATCTTCTTTCCATGAAGCTTCCCAAAATGTCTGCAAAATGACAATCCTACTATTCTCTTTCCCTTAATTCTGATTCTGACGATGGTGACAAAACCACCGTTAGCCAAGAGGTTATTACGGTTGACTCTGATTCGGAGTCCCACAACTCGCCCTCTTCTTCAGACCCCACCCAAAAAAGAACGGTCTCTATAACCTCTCACCTTTCCACTGGTAACCCCTCGACCTCTGAAGATTGGCGCACTAGTGACAAGTGCATAGATGACAAGTGCCTCTTTCGTTCCGTTTGGAACAGTGTTCAATCGTTGAAGAATAATCGCCTTACCGCCCGGGGTTTCACCAGGGTGAACGCCGAAACCGGCCATAACGACGACCTATCCCTGAACATCGCCCCTTGCGATGACAATGAAGTCGTAACCCTTAAACCTTCTGGGGCCGATGGAGAGCCCGCCTGGTTCTATCTTCATGGTTATATTTTTAACGAGCTTTTCATGAAGCTTCCATTTTCCACCTTTGTCTGCGACGTACTTACTTTCTTAAATGTCGCCCCATGTCAGCTTCTACCGAACGCCTGGGGCTTCACTCGTTGCTTTGAGTTGTTGTGTGAGCCGCTAAACTTTGGCCCCCCTTACCCTTTATTTTTATTTTTCTATAAGATTAGCATCGCCAAACCTTCTTGTGTGTCTTTTGTTCCTTTGTCAACCCGCCCCAATATGGCCATTTTCAAACTGTTAAAGAGCAACTTTAAACACTGGCAAAAGAAGTTTTTTAAGATCGTTCACTCGCCTGAAATTCCCAATCTCATACTTGACAAAAAGGATCACCCCTTGTTTCCTCTACACTGGACCGTGAACCCTCGGCGGGATATTACTGTCGTGCTTGAGGCGTTGACCGAGGAGGAGAAACAGGTCGCCTTATACATCTTTACCCTTCCTCAAATTTCCTGTTCCGACCTTTTTCGGGCCACCAAAGATGAGAAACTTCAGGAATTTTTTTGTAAGTTTGGATTTATTGTGTATGCCTTATAATGAGTCTTCCTTGATCGCCTGTTATTAACTTGTGCATTCTTTACTGTTCGCAGCTGAAATGGGCAAGTCCAAAGGCGGCGTCAATGCTGACAGCATGCAAGCCTTAATCGCCAGCCAGGTCGATGCTGCTAAGGGACACAGGAAGAACGAGAAAAAAGATTTGAAGGGTGACAGGAAGAACAAGTCGCCCTTGGTTGATGAGCGTGACCCCAAACGTCAAAAACCTGGTAGTTCTTCCAAGAATGACCCCAAGCAAACAACTCTGAATGATACTTTATCCAGGGCTTCAAAAGACAAGAGAACCTCAAGCAATATTTTCCTGCCCCCAACTCACACTCCTGGCGCTTTTGCCAACTTGATAGCTGTAACACCCCGATTTCGGTGGCGTCACTTTAGTAACCAAAAAGAAAATAAAAGCGGAAAAACGTGAATAATTTTTTTTCGATCGATAATCGTTTTAAATAAATAAAGACTTGTCGAATCAATGAAACATCGACAGAATATAAACAAGACTAATGTACAATATATATGCACACCCCACTGTAACAGCAGCCACGTCACGAGTAACCTCCAGTGACGGAAAGTAGTGCCTGACGGCAAATATGTACAACACAAAACAGCCCGAAGACCTCCTAATCCGACCAACTCCCTGTGACTCCCGTAAAGGGAACCACACAAAAAGCTAAAGGTCGGGGACCTACCCTGCCCCAAAATGAGAAAAGCTGAAGATCAGAGCCTCGACGCTACTCCTACCCTAATCCCTACTAAAGGAATACTACACACCACCCTCAACTACGCACCACCGTGATCGTCGTCTGAATCCGAATCCAAGACGATCAGGTCGATGACTGCATCGGTCCTCACAGTGGGGACTACGGGTACTGTACCCGATCCCAAGGCAGCAGCAGCCGCGACTGTGGGTGAGCTAGACTCAGATGAAGCCCCTCCTACAGGCAACTCCTCTGAAGGGTCCTCCTCGTCCTCAGGTGATGGTGGCGGTACCTCAACTCCAGGGCCATAGTGCACGCCCGGTGGTAGGTTAAAGCTAATCGTGTGGCGTCTCAGGACTCCTTGCGTCAGGTTCCCCATTCGGTCCACGTGGTCCTCCATTATTCGCCCCGTGTAGATGGCTCGGTGAGTGGCGGGGTCAACCACCCACGCACCCGGGGTGCCGGTATCCAGTAACTCAAACCTGGTCCCCCCCGAAGGGACGACCATCTCGAACCAATCGGCCATGGACATCTGACAAAAAGGGCATACATAGCCCCCCATACACAGGTAGCACGCGCAAGGGTCAACTCAAAGAATTACATAATAATACATCCAATAGGCAAAACTTAAATAATAGCCACATAGGCTTAATTATGAATGACCACATTATAACTGGTATATTCTGTCCAATAAATAAATAACAGTTGCAAACAGTTAACATGTCTCAAACATCGATAGCAGATAGCAAACACATCTAGCAACTAAATCAGCATGAATGGTGCATGAAATGCATATGCAAAGGAACAAGATGCATTCCGGAGGGATGGGCACCAACGAGTCAGCCCTAACACCAGCCACGGTGGGACCATTTCTGCTCAGGTGTCTCTTATACCAAACAAAGTGTAGTCAGATCAGCAGTAAACCCGCAGGTCTGCCATTTCCGTCTGCTACCAAGAATAACCGCAGTGTTCTTACATGGAAATCCGGGTCTTATGACCATTTTTGGAATCCAACGAGGTCCGACATCCCACCGTGTATCAACCTCAATGAGTGCATGAATGCAAGTGGTTAGCCAAACAACGTCTCCGACCTCACTCGTCACGTGTTCTAGCTAACTAATTGTCTCTAAAAAGAATACCCTAAGGTAAATGTCGATTCTGCGACAAAAGACAATTAATTATAAAAAGTAACTCATGATGATTTCTCGAATCATCCGACTCATCTCCATCCGATGGTCAAAAACTGCTCAGCGAGCGAAAAGTACCAATGTACTTGGAAACTACCTGTTTCCTGGCTTATCTTTCCGATAGCCCAACAACAAATCAGCTCATCGAGCGAAAGAGTATCAACATACTCGGAAACTTAATAATTTTCCCGACTTATCCTTTAGATAGTCAAACAACAAAACTGCTCATCGAGCAAAGAGTATCAACATACTCGGAAACTTATTGGCTTCCCCAAAACTTGGACTCGGCGACACTTCTCATTTTCCAAAAAACTAATATTCATGTCTTAAGCTCTTAATTGCATTTGTAATCATTAATTAAAGGTTTAGAGGTTATTTAATGTCTTATGAATTTTCCTTGTGAAATAGCTCCCATTTAGTTTTATCTCAAATCTTACAAGTTTCAAAAGATCCCATAATCCCAAGTAATTCCCAAAGAAGGTCTCGATCCATCAAAACAACGACAAGGCCCGAAACTCTGTTCGTCCCGTCAAACTTCCTCAAAATCTCACGATAAAAGTTGGCATAACTGCCCGTTATCCTCACTCTAACGAATAACAGATATATGTGTATTTGCATAATCAAGCAACACAATCCAACAGTCATGGCACATATATCAACACATTGAAGAATAACCATGTAGCACTTAGCATATAGGGCAATTATCACACCTCCTAGATTAACCAGGTAGCATTTAGCATGTGAATCAACCTCAACAACAATCAAGCAACAAAAGATTATAAATTGTCAGTCGTAGCCTCAGAAAACGTTTTTCCCAATCAAACACAATCAAGTGCATAAACAATAAATCAAGTCGAAATCGTCGACACCTAATTCATTATCTAGTATTCAGTGAGTAGCCCTCACCTGTAGGTTCTCCAGGGTGTTCTTCAAAGTTTCCTTCACAATCCTCCTCTTGAACTTCACAAAGTTCTTCCCACGAACCTTAGGACAAATCACAGAAATCAATCACAATGAGTCAGAAACTCAGCAAACAATACGCACTAGGGTTACACGAAACATTACAAACTTCAAAGTACGACAATCTAACGCGTTAAGACAAGTTTTCGAAAAAACGAAATTCCCTCCCCCCTTGATGGAGCTCTCGGCCACTTTTCATAAATAGGGGGGTCGATTTTTCTTCGATCAAACTTGGTTCCTAGGTTATCATTAGTCGTAACTAAGACGGTTCTAAGCTCAGAAAAATTTTCGGATAAAAAATTGCCGCAGGGGTATTTTGGTCATTATTTTCAGCTCAGAATTTCAAAACTGGATTTTCGAAAATCAAATTGGATGGGGACGTCAAAAACGACGTTTAAGACGACTAATCCTACTAGCACGAAGCTAAGTCGTGAATTTTTAACGTAAAGAACGGAACTTTGCCCAGAAATGGGTTTTTCCGACAAAAATGGATTCCGGCGGCATTTCGGCGATATTCAGCAAAATGTAATCCGCTAAACACGCTCAGGAGCATGCAGGGAATAAGCTTAGACACTGAAATCAGCTTATTTGGACAGTTTTACAAAAAGCTCAAAACTTTGAGCACAGAAAGACATAGAAAAAGTCGACAGAAACGACGATCAAAAGAGAGATATGGTAATCCTACCTCGAGGTCTTCGATTAGCAACGATCGGTGCGACAAACGGGCAAGAAACGGAGAAAATCAAATCCTCCTCCTCTCCTTGGGGTTGCTCGCGGGTTTGGGAAGAAATGGGGTGGGGTTTTTTGAAAATTTTTCATTTTCCCGCTATTTATAGGTTTCGGAAAATTTGGAAAAATGAAAATTTCGCAATTCCGATTTTTCCTGCATAATCCTTGGACAATTCTAAGATAGGTTCTGGCGACAGAATTCCAGAACTCAAAACAGGTTTCTTGGAATTCAATCAAACGATCAAAAGTCGGTGTAAATCGGTTTACCCGAAAAACTTCTTTTTGCAGTTGATGTCGGATGAGAAAACTTTGTTCTGAAGAAAGATTCAAAACATCGAGAGAAATGGGTGTACACGGGTGGAATCTTCGTTTGAAGCTCCGAATAGAAAAAGTCTTCATCGTCCGTTGATGTTAGGGTTTTGAACTATCAGTGATTCGGTTTCGGCAAACTTCAGAGTATTGGAATTTGATGTTCGTACATTCCATGGTTTTGTATCGAAACGCTTGTTTATAGGAGGATAAGAGAAGTTCTAACATTTCTCTGAAGATTTTTGGAATTAATTTCCATCGTGTCTAAAAATATTAATTAGTTATTTACTAGCGTTCTTAACCTAGGTTTAATGCGAAAATTAGTCGGCTATAACTTTTATCGACTTTGATAAAATCCTTAGCTTTTTCCTGAACTTTCTCCTTCACAAATTGATTCCATCCAATAACCACTTGTTCAGATTTTCCTTCACGTTACATCAAATTAATCGTGAAAAGAAATTTTATTCGGTTTATTCCAAACTTAAAAACTTGGGTCTCACAATAGCCGCCGCTAGCCTTGTTCCTCAATCGTCTCGGGACGCGGTACCTGGTAGTGACACTGGCGCTCTTCACGGCGTCTTTGATCCCAAATTCAATGGCCTTAACTTCACGGAGAGGAATTTCAATACTCAAATTCCTCATGACGTGGCCTCTAAGGGCGTTCGAGCCGCTGTGACCCTCGCAGTAAACCAAGCGCTCGCCACTGCCAGCTGTGTCGCCGGTCTTCTTGCTCACTTGAAGAATATTGAATCGGATAAGGTTCGCGCCCAGCAAAAACTTGAGGATGCTAAGGCGGCCTATTCGTAGTTGAAAACTGAGTCAGACACCGCCGCCAAGCGTGCTAATACTGCCAAGAAGCAAACTGAAGATGCTTTGGCCGGCGTCCGCCGTCAGCTTCAGGGGGCGACGGAAGATCTTGCTAAAGAGAGGGCTGCTAAGGGGAATCTTGAAACCAAACTTGATGCTGCTGAAGAAAAAATCAAGAAGCTGGAGACCGAGCTGAAGAAATCCAACGAGACTCTTTTAGAGAAGAGCTCTTGTCAATATGTTTTAGGTAATCTCAACGCCAAATAGCAACTTCGGATTCTTTATCCAAAGCTTGATTTTTCCATGTTTGGTTTCATGAAGAAGATCATGGATGGAAAGGTTATAGGCGATCCTGATCCTGAAGTGAGTAGCCTTCCTTTCATGCAAGAGTCTGACGATGAAGATGAATGAGTAACTCTGGGCGAGGGCGAGGGTGTGGAGAAAGCTGCCGCAAGTTAAACAACTCAAGACGAGGGCGTGGAGAAGACTGTCCCCACTGCAAACGCAGATAATCAAGCATAGGATATTTTAAAAATATTCTCCATGTTTGTAATTTGACTTTTTGTTGCTTTCATTTGGATTCTGGGCCCCGCCCTATGTTTTGTAATGTCGTATGACTTTGGGCGCTTGTCCCCTTTTCATTTTTAAGCATGTTTTGCTCGTGATTATTTTAATTTCGTTATGGCTTTTTTACTGAGACTTTGCTCGCCATTTGGCGAGGCTTTTCATGCTTGTTATGATAACCAAGGCTTAGGCACATTTTACTGGCCTTAGTCGTTTTACGGACGGGGCTTGGTTTCTAGTGGCCACTAGAATTGCCAAGGCTATGTTTGCTCAGTGATGACACTTTCTGATTGCGAAAGTTTTTTGTCATATCAGATCATCGCCATAGGAAGTTTGTTTAAGGAAGTTTATGAGTTAGATCTTGTCAGTTGTGACGAATATCAAACTGTAAAACATTTTTCATTTCTTTTAATCAAGAACTAGGGTCTATAGACCTGTACATGAGAGTTTCCCCCCTTCTTTTCATTGGTCGCCTCATTAAAAACCTTTTTCAAGGAAAAAAGAGTGCGACTTTCTTCTTCTTAACTATAGTATTGCCTCAAACTGGAGGCATTCCACGTACGGCGCATCGCCCCACCATCCAACTATTCAAGCTTGTACGTCCCCGCACCCACTTCAGCTTTAACCCTAAAAGGGCCTTCCCAATTGGGTGTCAGTTTGTTCTTCCCTGAAGTTAGCGTCATTTCTCGCAACACTAGGTCTCCCGTCTTCATCTTTCTAGGGACGACCTTAGTTGCGTATTTTCGGGCGACCCTTAGCTTTCCAGTTTCATTACGCAAGTGTTCCTCTCTTTGCAATTCTTGGAGCATGATCAAGTTTGCGATTAAGTTATCATTGTTTTCTTCTTCATTCCTGTTTGCAACCCTCCAGCTTTGATTTTCTACCTCCACGGGTAACATAGCGTCTGAACCATAGGTTAGCATGTACGACGTTTCTCCAGTGCTGGTTTGGACCGTGGTATTGTACGCCCACAAAACACCGGGAAATTCCTCCGCCCACCATCCTTTCGCCTCATCAAGCTTCTTCTTCAATCTATTTAATATGACCTTGTTAGCCGTCTCAGCCTGACTGTTTGTTTGAGGATGTTCAACTGAAGCGAATCGCATGTCAATCCCAAGGTCAGCACAAAAGTCCCTTGTTAATGCGCTGGTAAATTGAGTGCCATTATCCATAACCAATGCCATTGGTACTCCGAAACGACACACAACACGCCTCCACAAAAAGTTTCGCACCTTGGCAGCAGTGATTGTGGCGAGTGCCTCTGCCTCTATCCACTTGGTGAAATAATCTACCGCCACCACGATGAACTTCATTTGAGCCTTTGCCTTTGGAAAGGGTCCCAATATGTCCGTTCCCCACATGGCGAAGGGCCATGGGGCGGTCATTGTTGTGAGTTGCTCTGGTGGTTCCCTGTGTATATCGGAAAAAACATGACACTTTGAACACTTCTTCACATATTCGAGGCAATCTTTCTTGATAGTTGGCCAATAGAATCCCGCCCTGAGGACTGTCACAGCTAAAGACCGCCCTCCAATGTGGCTTGAGCAGACTCCTTCATGAACTTCAGCCATTATTTCTTGAGATTTGGCGGCATCCACACATTTAAGCATTGGAGACATAATTTCCCGCCTATACAGTTGTCCACCAACCAAGGTGTAAAAGCTAGCCTCTCGCCTCTTTTCTTTAGTGTTTTTGCTTTCATCTTGAGGTTGCCAATTTAAGAACTCGATGATTGGGTCCATCCAAGATGCTTCCCCATTTTCTATAGCCTTTGCCACTTTGAACTCTATCATGTTAGTACTTGGATGGGGCAGGATTTCTTGTATTACAGTTTGGTAGTTTCCGAGTCGCCTAGTGCTAGCCAGTTTAGCCAATGAATTCGCACGCTTGTTTTGGCTTATTGGTATGTGCTCGATCCTGACATGTCTGATCGCCTGCAAAAGCCTTTGAAAAATTTCGAGGTACTTGGACAATTGTGGGTCCTTCACTTGATATTCACCGCGCACTTGCTTTACTACCAACTGGGAGTCGCCCTTTATATATAGTTTTTGCACTCCCAATTCAATGGCGAGTCTCAAACCAGCTATTAATGCTTCATATTCAGACTGATTGTTGCTCGCCCTGAATCCAAACTTTAGTGATTGCTCAATCAGCATTTTGTCCGGGCTTTCGATTGACACGCCAGCCCCACTCCCTGATTCATTGGACGAACCATCAACTGAAAGTACCCATTCTGCCTTTTCTTTGTCACCCTCCGTGGGTGTTAACTCTGCTACAAAGTCAATCAGACTCTGAATTGTGACTTGTCCTCTCGGTTCATAGCTGATGTCATATTCCGACAGTTCGACCGACCAACTAACCAGTCGCCCTGATAAATCAGGCTTTTGCAAAACTTGTCTCAAAGGAATGTCAGTCTTGACCTTTATTTGAAAACTCTGAAAGTATGGCCGAAGTCGCCTGGCCGTCTTTAGTATTGCCAGAGCTGCCTTTTCTATTTTATGGTAACACACTGCTGCCCCTTGTAGTGTGTGACTAACAAAGTATATGATTTTATATTGCTTGTTTTCTTCATGAAGCAAAACTGTACTAACCGCCGCATCAGTGACCGCCAAGTAAAGAATTAAAGGAATCCTTGGCGTAGGCTTAGCTAGCATAGGCGGCGAGGCCAACAACTCCTTAAGCTGCTGGAAGGCCTCTTCACACGCCCCTGTCCATTGAAAAGTTGTATTCTTTTTTAAGCACGCAAAAAATGGTGCCGCCCTATCACCTGCTTTTGGCAAAAAGCGAGATAAGGCCGCCAACCGTCCTGTTAACCTCTGGACCTCTCGAATATTGGACGGGCTTTTCATGTCTACTATAGATTTGCATTTGTCAGGATTAACCTCGATCCCCCTTGAAGTGATCGTGAATCCTAAGAACTTGCCACCCAAAATTCCAAATGAACATTTTTCTGGATTCAGTCTCATGTTGTATTTCTGGATCTGTGCAAATTCCTCAGCCAAGTCTTCGTGATGCTCGCCCCCTTTAACAGTTTTAATATTCATGTCATCCACGTACACTTCCATGTTTCTTCCCACTTGACTTGCAAAAACCTTGTCCATCAATCGTTGGTAGGTTGCTCCTGCGTTCTTCAAACCAAAAGGCATCGTCTTGTAACAATAGTTCGCCTGACTTGTCATGAACGTCGTTTTCTCCTCATCAGGGCGATACATCATAATTTGGTTGTACCCTGAATATGCATCCATCAAACTGAGCATTTCATTCCCAGAAGCCCCATCTACCAACTTGTCCACATTTGGGAGTGGATAAGAATCTTTTGGGCAAACTTTGTTTAAACTTGTGTTATCTGTACACATTCTCCATTTCCCATTTGCCTTTCGCACCATAATAACGTTTGCCAACCATGTTGGGTATTGAACTTCTCTAATAAACTTTCCTGCAAGTAACTTTTGAGTCTCTATTTGCACCGCCTTGTCCTTTTCCTCGCCATGCGCCTACGAGCCTGTACAACAGGCTTGGCCCCTTGCTGGATTGACAAATGATGAGATATAACGTTGGGATTAATACCTGGAACATCCTTAATTGTCCATGCAAATAAGTCCAAATTGTTTTTGAGTAGTTGGACCAATCGGTCCACTTGTTCCTTTGACAAGGTGCTCCCAATTTTCAAAGCACGCCCAGATAAGTGAACAGATTTGGTTTCTTCCGCCGACTGAGGTCTTAACTCCTCCGAATTATCACGAGGATCCAAATTAAAATCTTCATGTGGAAAGATTTCCGTGACGCGATGTGCTTCCTTGGCCGCCTTCTTACCATAAAGTTCCAAACTTTGTGCGTAACATGCTCGGGCGACCTCTTGATCCACCCTCAAAATCCCCACTTTTCCGTTGCAAGCTGGATACTTTACTGTTAAGTGGGAGGTTGAGATTATTGCACATATTTTGTTCAAATTATCGCGCCCAAGAAGCACATTATACGTCGCCTTACATGGAAGAACTAAATACTTTACTTGAAATTTCTTCACATACTCCCCCTCGCCAAAAGCAGTGTCCAATTCCACATAGCCTCGGACCTTGGCCCGATCGCCTGTGAATCCGACCAAACACCCCGTATATGGCTTTAAGTCTGACTCCTTTAAGCCCAATCTTTCAAATGCATCGCCATATATGATGTCTGCAGAACTGCCTTGGTCCAGAAAAACTTTCTTAGTAACATAGTTATTCACGCGCAAAGTCACAACTATTGGATCATTATCATGCGGAATCACATGATCAAAATATTTTGGCGAGAAAGTAATAGGAGTGTGGTTCAGCCAACATTCCCCCTCGTTAGCATGGTGCACCTAGTTTACTGCCTCGACATATCTTTTCCTTCCTTTGCCAGATAAACGCCCGCCGCCAAGTCCTCCGGCGATTGATGAGCAAGACCCAGCGGGTGCTCCCAACTCCTCAACTACCTCCTGGCCCTTTGTCAAATCACCGCCAATGTTTTTGACTGCTTCTGGCTGCGTATTTTCTCCTGAGACAAAGTTGGACAAATGCCTCGCCTTGATCAGTCGTTCAATCTCCTTGCGCAGGGTCCAGCAATTATCAGTATTGTGTCACATGACTTTGTGGAATTCACACCACTTTGTTGTGTCCACGTTCGCAGGATGTCGCCTGGGTGGCCTTGGGCATTGGACTACGTTGGTTTGCCCTACTGCTCGCAGGATTGCGCTGAGAGGGGCGTTCAATTTGGTTTGGGCTGGAGCATTTCCTCCCTGAGCCGCCGGATTCACCGAAGCAGGTTGAGTATTTCGATGCCAAGTGTTACTTTGTGGCCCCTGTCTGCCAGAAGGATAGGGCGCCGGCCTTGGATGGCGCGGTGTTTGAGCAGGGCGTTGTTCTTTAGGAGCGCGCCCCTTTTCCACGGAAACGTCTGGTTGAGCCCGCCAATTGTCCCTATCTTTCTTAGTTTGCTCATCCTGCTCAACCAAGATAAATTCTTGTACCCGTGCACGCAAATCCATCATATCTTTGGCGGGTCTTCTGGTTAAATCTTTGTTCAACGAGCCGCACCTGAGCCCACTTTTGAAGGCTGCCACACATACCTCCGGACTGGCGTCTTCTAACTGCACTGAAACTCTGCTAAATCGAGCCATGTATGTTTTGATACGCTCGCCCACCTGTTGGCGAATATTGAATAAATCAGCCGGGGTTGCCTTTTGTGCTTGATTGGCCGAAAATTGTGTTAAAAACTTAGTTGACAAATCAGTGAAGTTTGAAATGGAATATGGAGGTTGTTTGATAAACCAAGTCATAGCCACGCCCTTAAACGTTGAAGGTAACAATCTGCACTTCACAGCGTCGGTCGCCCCGCCAATGACCATTTTAGTATTAAAATACCGTAAATGGTCTATTGGGTCAGTATCTCCCCCATACATGTCCAAAGTCAGAGTTTGCAAATACTCTAGAATCTCAACTGCAGCCAATATGGCCGCGAAGGGCTGAAAATCCACCACGTCCTCAGCATCCACGCGTTGTCCACGCCTTAAGTCACGCATTTGATTAAGGTACTCCACCTGAGTCAGTAAGTGTTCATTCTGACGTTGAACCGCCTGAATAGTATCCAAAACTTGCCTTAGCTCCGCAGATGAGGCTCCGGGTGCATGGTCCTTCGCTTGCACTGGTGTTTCAACACGTGGCTCCACTCTCTCCGAAGTGGGGAGCTTTGCCTTAAGATCTAGTCCTGATCTGACCGCCGCGGCCGGCCGTTCTGGGTTGTCCGGCGTCGTGGTGGCGTGAGATCGCACCGCCACTGACGCCCCATCGGAGGAAGCATCATCCTCTATTTCATGCTGAAGCGCATGTGCCTGGCTTCTGCCTCCACTGTGACGACCACCACCACGACGGCGTGGTGCCCGCCCACCACAAGAACGTGTCTCCATCAAAGAATAAACTGCCTCTCACGTCAGCAGAAGAACATTCACTGAGTAAGAGCCACAGACGGCGCCCATGTTCTTGTCTAAGGTATAACAATAGGAATAAAGTACCCTTGATAAACCCTAGCAGAGCTAAAATAGTGTAAGCAATATGTATATAAGGAAATTATCTCATAAATGGTAAAAAAGGTCCCTAGTACAAGGTGAGAATACCCCTTTTTATAGTAGGAGTGGTCTTTATCTAGAATGTTCATGGATTTGAGCCTTACATGCAGGGCCCAAATCTCTATGTTGAATAAGACAAATACATATGTGTATAATATAACAAGACAAAATAACTCGGACCCACATCTTCCAGCTAGGACCTACGTCCTTATCTGCCAAGTGTTGGCCTTACCGGGCGGGTCAACGGGCTTGTAATGACCTGCCCGGTCCACAAGCCCACAAGACATGAAGTTAAGAACAAGAACAAGAGTGAATACTCAAGATGGTTTCTGAAATTGTTGAGTGCTCTGTGCTCGTAAGCTTCATGAAGTTAGAAAATAACTCATGTGGTTTATTATTGTATAAGTTGTTAGTCATGGATTTAGAAAATACTCCATGCAGCAGTGTATAATTATGTAAAATGCCGGCTAAATTATATTTAGTCCATGGGTTCAGATTAAACGTCAATTAAAAATTAACTTGAACCGTCATTTACACAATTAAGATCGTGCGAGGATTTCTTTCTATTAAGGATGAAATTGATAGTGCCCACCACTTTAAAAAAAAAAATCATTCACTCAATTAGAGGAGTTGAGAGTATCAATTAATTTTCATTTTAACATTCAATTCCGATCACTTATTTATTTATTGATTAAAACTTATCAAGCTTCATTAAAATATGATATTGATCATCTCTTATTAGAAGTTAGGAAGTGTAACCCAATCTAAAAGTTAACTCAAGAGCTGAGGGTTATTCTACCATTTATAAGTTTTCATCTTGTAACCAAAAAAAAAAATTCTACCATTTATAAAGGCTATTTGTGTCATATCTTTAGTCAACGTGAGACTTCTAACATAGCCCCTCACGCTCAGTGTTGGACATCTGCAGGCCCAAAATATGAGGTCTAGCTCCACCAACAAACAGATTTAGGATAAACTCTGATAACATATTATAATTTGGAAGACTTAACTCAACCAAAACCTAAAAGCTAGTTCAAGAGTTGAGGTTTTCTCTACTATGTATACAGACTATATATATCATATCTCTAACCAACAAGAGACTTCTAACACAGCCCCTCACACTCAAGGCAGAACATCTGCAAGATGGAAGTTGCTGGACTGGACATATGCAGGGCCCAAATATGAGAGGTCTCCGTCAACAAGCAGATTAGGATAAACTCTGATATCATATTAGAATTTGGAAGACTTAACTCAATCCAAACCCAAAATCTAGTTCAAGAGTTGAAGGTTTCTCTTATGTATAAAGACTATCTATGTCATATCTATAATTAACCGACGTGAGACTTCTAACACACCGCCTCACGCTCAAGGCAGAACATTTGAAGGATGGACGTTGTTGGACTAGACATATGCAGGGCCCAAATATGAGATCGAGGTCTCTGTCAACAAACATATTAGCTAGGATAAACTCTGATATCATATTTGAATTTAAGAGGTCTAACTCAACCCAAAAGTTAGTTGATCAAGAGTTGAGGTTGTTGTGTCCTTTAGGCTTTATCTATGTCATATCTCATTTAGTATCTTGTCTCATATATCTTTGTAGCACCTCTTTTATATGAGTTAAAGCACCCCTTGTACTTCCATAAATTCAAACTAGGTTTATACAAAAATAATGTTATATAACTTTAACTAATTTAAGACTTCTAACACTTGTAAATTAATAGTACCTAAATAAATTTTAACCAATAAATAATAGAGTCTCAATAAAATAGTATTAAAATGAGTATTGTTACTTGTTAGACCGGCAAAATTAACACTCGAATTACTAGCTAGGTTAAATATGATATGCATTTTCCACGCTCAAACAAAATTTAGAGATATTTATATTAAAAAAAATAAAAAAGTTAGTCAAACAATTCAAATTCTATACGCTTCTTCATGTGCAACTAACTTCCAATAATTGGCAGCTCATGCAAGTAATCTTATTCTTAACTTTATCTTTGAGTCTTTGACTTTTCCAGCCCTCATGCTTGCTCCCTTTTTCATCTCTTGCAAGTGGAATCCCGTGTTTAATTTGGTGCAAGTTCTTATCCTAAGCAGGACAAGTAGTCCTCGCCACGAAGATCTTGCTTCTTCACTTTCTTGAAACATTGTGCTTAATTTTTTTCCCATAAACTTTACAGCGCAACAATTTTATTGGTGAGCAATAATACGTAGAAATACACTTTTTGGTAGATATCAATTGGGTATAAGTTTTTGTGATGGTTTTTAACTCATAGAACTTGGTGTGATGATTAACCCTTAACTATATGCCTCTATATATGTTCATAGAATGTGAATTTCTATCCATCATTTTCATTTGTTGATGCTGGGCTCCATCCAATATACAACAAAGATATCGTTGAAAATAGATTGGGCATTTGCTATAATGTCATAATCATACAGGCTCTTATTTAATAAAATTTGTATGTAAGGCAACTAGGCACTTATTATCAGTATAATTCTACTTAAGCATAATAGTATCGCTTGTCTTCTTGCGTATTAATTATACAATGACTAATATTTTATGCCTATTGTTTGATTGTATATGTCTCATCAATATCAATATCAATATCAATATCAATATATATTAGAAAAGAAGAACTTCCATAGTGACGTGTCAGCACCAGATTAATTCTTAGTGACATGTCAGCACTAGATTAATTCTCATAAAAATTATTTCACGTGTCAATTTGTTAGAGGATATAATTTTCAATTGATATATGTTTTAATTTTATATATTCTAACCTAATTAATTGATATTATTTATTGATATATGTTTTAATTTTATATATTCTAAAATAATTGATTGATATTATTTTAAAAGATAAAATTTGGTCTTTTAATTTATTTTAAATTTATTATTAGAATATATTGATTAATTTTTATTGAATTTTTGAATTTTTTTATTAATTCGAGATTTTAAGAGTTTTTATTGTGATTTTCTAGATTTTGTTAGTTTTTATCTATCTTTATTTAATACCATTTTTAATATTAGATTTGATTGGGATTTAGGTTGTTTATTTCTTAATTTTATTTTAATTTATCTTATTATTTATTTTAAATCCATAAAATACTTTATTTTATTTTAGATTTACTTTTAGAGTATATTAATTAAATTTTCTTAAATTTTCGGATTTTTAATTAATTCGGGATTTTATGAGTTTTTGTTGTGATTTGCTAGACTTGGTAGTTTTTATCTATCTTTATTTAGTACCTTTTTAAATTTTAGATTTGATTAGAATTTAGGCTGTTTATTTCTTAATTTTATCTTATTATTTATTTAATTTTACTTCCGGGAAATATTTTATTTTATTTTACATTTATTTATAGAGTATAATAATTAATTTTTATTGAATTTTCAAATTTTTAATTAATGCAGGATTTTATGAGTTTTTATTGTGATTTGCTAGATTTTGATAGTTTTTATCTATCCTTATTTATTATTTATTTAATTTTAGTTTCATGAAATATTTTATTTTATTTTTGAGTTACATTTAGAGTATAAATGAATTTTTATGGTATTTTTATTGAATTTTCATATTTTTATTTAATTCAGGATTTTATGAGTTTTTTATTGTGATTTGCTAGATTTTGGTAGTTTTTATCTATCTTTATTTAGTACCTTTTTAAAGTTTAGATTTGATTAGGATTTAGGTTGTTTATTTCTTGATTTTATCTTAATTTATCTTATTATTTATTTAATGCTAATTCTAAGAAAAGGAGTTGATTTGGTGCTGAGGGTCCACAAAGCTACCATGGACACGCAGAGATTTGATAGCTGTTATTTCTACCTCTGTCACATGTCGCGATCAGGACAGAGGTATGCCGTAAGATGATGTTACGTGAAGAAGAGTTTATTATGTTGTGATTGATGGTTTGTGCCATTTCAGTTTATCCTTTGTTCGTAATTCAATCATGGATTCTTAAATTTCACATATTTTGTGTGTTTGGATTCAAAAGTTTACAAATTTTTGCATAGACCCTTTAACGAATCATTGTTGAAGACGTAATGTTTTGATTCTGATGTAATATTTTTTCTATTGTTCTTCTTCCGCTTTTGTATGTTTTTAAACCAGATTTTAGTATAGTTTGTAGAAATCCATGTGTGTGAAGCCATTCTAAACCAGATTTTGGTATAATTTATAGAAATTTACGAAACTTAGGATAGCATCTGAATTTATATTCATTTCTCAAATTTTGCACGTTTTTATTCATCATGTTTGAGCTGTGTGTATAAGCATACTATTTGCACTGTATGTGAATGATGCACAACTTACTAATTTTTTTTAATGATGCACAGGTCAGTCAAATTGATGAAAGCATATGAAGAGCTCACATTTAATCTTCATGAGTATGTTTAGCCCATTCTTAAGGTTGGTTCATGTTTTCCTCAAACTCATTAGTTTTGCATATACTCATGTTTTAGTATGCCAATTGGGTGACTTATCTTACTTTGCTCTATATATTTCCCTAAGTTCAATTTAAATTGAGGTTGAGTATAGATAATTACCCGCAAAAAATAGTGGGTATGGGTGCGGGTATGGGCACTATAGTACCCAACCGGCCCATATCCGCACACATATGTTATTATTATTATTATTATTATTATTATTATTTGGGAATATATTAAAAAATTAACTTAAGCTATAGCTTTCAAACTCACTCTTTTTAAAAAAAAGTTTGGGATATATTAATTAATACTCTAAAAATAAATAATAAATAAATTAAGATAAAATCAAGAAATAAACCACCTAAATCCTAATCAAATCTAAAATTTAAAAATGTATTTTTTTTACTCTAAAAATAAATCAAAAATAAATTAAGATAAAATCAATAAATATACAATATAAATCCTAATCAAATCTAAAATTTTAAAATATATTTTTTTATGAGAATTAATCTGAGAATGACACGTGTTATTTTTTTTTCCAATTAGTGAATATTCTGCACCCTATAAGATTTTCTTTTCCTCAATCTTTTGCTTTTGATTAAGAAGAGAAAAGCAGGAATCCTTGAACCATATGACATCTTACAATTAGTTAAAGAACAAAATCAATTCATGAAGAAGATTGAAACAGAAACCCAAAATGAAGTCTTGAAGAATAAAATACCCTCATTCACAAATTTGAAAGGACAATGGTGAAAGAATTGTATTTAGTGTATTTGTGAATCTTGGGGTGGAACCCTTGTGAAACCAAAAATCAAAGGCACATTTCAGTCAAGAGAAACAAAAAATGGTGTATTGCCCCATATGTGCGCACCCCAACAAATTATCTATATATGTGAGAAAAAAACAAAATAATTCTCCCACCCAAAATAATTGTGGTTACTTCACCAATAAACTTATACTAACAATCAATTTAAATTGAACTTAAGGAAATATATAGAGTAAAGTAAGATAAGTCACCCAATTGGCATACTAAAACATGAGTATATGCAAGACTAATGAGTTTGAGGAAAACATGAACCAACCTTAAGAATGAGCTAAACATACTCATGAAGATTAAATGTTAGCTCTTCATATGCTTTCATCAATTTGACTGACATGTGCATCATTAAAAAAAAATAGTAAGTTGTGCATCATTCACATACAGTGCAAATAGTATGCTTATACACACAACTCAAACATGAAGAATAAAAACGGGCAAAATTTGAGAAATGAATATAAATTCAGGCTATCCTAAGTTTCGTAAATTTCTATAAATTATACCAAAATCTGGTTTAGAATGGTTTCACACGCATGGATTTCTACAAACTATACTAAAATCTGGTTTAAAAAAAATATAAAAGCGGAAGAAGAACAATAGAAAAAACATTACATCAGAATCAAAACATTACGTCTTCAACAATGATTCGTCAAAGGGTCTATGCAAAAATTTGTAAACTTTTGGATCAAAACACACAAAATATGTGAAATTTAAGAATCCAGGATTGAATTACGAACAAAGGATAAACTGAAATGGCACAAACCATAAATCACAACATGATAAACTCTTCTTCACGTAACATCATCTTACGGCATACCTCTGTCCTGATCGCGACATGTGGCAGAGGTAGAAATAGCAGCTATCAAATCTCTGCGTGTCCATGGTAGCTTTGTGGACCTTCAACACCAAATCAACTCCCTTTTCTTAGAATTAACATTAAATAAATAATAAGATAAATTAAGATAAAATCAAGAAATAAACAACCTAAATCCTAATCAAATCTAAACTTTAAAAAGGTACTAAATAAAGATAGATAAAAACTACCAAAATCTAGCAAATCACAATAAAAAACTCATAAAATCCTGAATTAAATAAAAATATGAAAATTCAATAAAAATACCATAAAAATTGGTTTATTTCTTGATTTTATCTTAATTTATTTATTATTTATTTTTAGAGTATTAATTAATATATCTCAAACTTTTTTTAAAAAAGAGTGAGTTTGAAAGCTATAGCTTAAGTTAATTTGTTAATATATTCCCAAATAATAATAATAATAATAATAATAATAATAATAATAATAATAATAACAATGATGATGATGATAACATGTGGGTGCGGATATGGGCCGGTTGGGTACTTTAATGCCCATAACCGCACTCATACTCTCTATTTTTTGCGGGTAATTATCTATACTCAACCTCATACCCATTTAGCGGTTTTTTACCCTACCCATAGTGGGTATTTTTTGCGGGTACCCTATGATTTTGAGACCCATTGTCATCTATAGATTTATATTTTGGCAAAGATGGATAGCTTCCTGTAATGACATTGAATTGTCTAAAGGTGGAGAGCTTCCAGTTGCTACCGACGTGAGTATGGAGACGGGTACATGTAATTTTTAAAAACGCGGGTATGGAGATGGTACTATAGTACCTACCCATTGTCATCCCTACTTAGTTGGAATAAACACAATAATGTTATACTTTATGATATATCTTACACAATCCTGATTTGTGCTACTATCACATTATTTTTTTTAAGATTAATATGTTGATAATTCCTTATATCTATGATTTGTGTTATCGTCTTCATATTTACGAAGAATGTGAAACGAGTTCCTCTTGGTCTCAATCGGGCTTAGAAGAGAAGTATTTATGTCTATTTTACTCATCAACTCTGACTTTTCTATTTCATTCGTTGTTTAATATATTTTTAATAATCAAAGTATTAATTAATGTATCAAATACAATAGACATATTTCCCGTGCAACGCGCGAGTAAAAAACACTAGTTTGTATAAATGAATATGATCTTCGACAATTCATATTAAAATTAGGTCAAACTTATTAATTAAGTGTGTGTTGTTTGAGAGTTTGGAGGGAAAAAACGGAGAGGCGAACTCCACTCTTTTGATAGAGACTTATTTTTGAACATGATAGAGACAATTAGGAAGGAAGGAAGGAGGATGGAGAGACATGTATAATTAAAATGACGTGCAGTGGCTACAATACGAGTATACTTATTATAATATAAATAATGTAAAAATTCATCAAACATTTTTTTCAATCACGATCTCTTATCACATTTATCATATATCACACGCATTATCTTTCCCTGATATACAAAGAACTCTTGCTTTGCAAAAAGCAGCAAGAGCCTCTATGATCTCCTTCGCGCATTAACTTGGGCCGCAATTTGGTTGAGGCCAACAACATATGTACAATCGTACACCATGTCCAAATGTTTCGACATCAAAAGGGTATCGGGTACTTTGCACCCCTAGTCTCTCACCCAACTCATATGTCCCCTAGCTCTTACCACTTGAGTTATCATTCGGGGACACTTACAAAAGTTCTTTCAATTGCTAAGTCTAGCTACTTTTTAACTCAATAGGATTTTTTTTAAAGCATTAGCCTTCTATATTTGACCTCATCTGATATGGGCTTGATGTAGGTTAGACTATCATAAGCATATGTTACATACTAGTGTGATCTATTTTCATCCCTAGTTACATCAAACTTTTTATGGTACATATTTAGAAGTAATTATTATTTTTAATTAGATTAAAAATAGAATTTGTGTTTACACTGGTTTTTGGTAAACAAATATCCTCTTAGTTCGACTAAAGGAAGTTTAGATTCAGGGCCCTTTTGAGAAAACGCTTTGTCAAAGTGTTGTGTGTGGTTAGGTGTTTTTCGACAACAATAAGCAATTCAGGAAACACTGGATTTCATTAAACACGGATCAATTACAAGAAAGTCAAAACGAAATGAAAGTGACGAGAAACGTAGATTTCGACAGGAAACTACACAAAAGAACTGGGAATTGACAAGCTTAATGCAAGAAAACTAAAAATCTGGTTCTGCAACATACTCCTCCATCATCACGTCTTGCTCCTTGAGTCTCATTGATGCGAACATTAGAGCTTCTTGTTGAGTTTTTCAGAGTTGAGTTGGGAACCCCTTTTCTGATGCTGCTTCTTCTATTTATAGCGTTGTTTCCTCCTCCACGTTCTTGGCGGTTTTTCTTCAACGCATGATGGCTTCGTGGGTTTGAATTTTGGCGCCTTGCCCCACGTTCAGCCGGTAGCTTTGAGCACGTGACTTTAATTTGTTTGTTTGCGACGTGGGTGGCCTTGAGTCGTGGGTAACCGCCGCCATTTGTGGCATCGTGGGTATGCACACGTGCTGATAATTGCCCACCACTTGGTAACTGCCTCCTTCGCCGAGTTTATCGATTTGTCGAATTTTCCTTTACTTCCTTGACTTTGGGGGAGTGTTACCTGACGAGCCTCAAGCTTCACCATGGTCCTTTCTGTCGAGAAATCACCTTCCTGACACCGGTGTCGAGGATCTTGGTGTTAAGGATTTTAGCTCAACAGTTGCCCCCCAAAAATGTTGGTTGTCGACTGCCTTAGCTGGAAGACACCAAGCGTTTTTTATCGCGTCCGTGCAATCTCATCAATTCAAATGTTTTTCACCCTTGACCGTCCGATCCTTAAGTCCAATCAGTGGCCATAACGTCTGATGACTCTCCACTAACTGATAGTTATAGCCTTTTTAGGGCCATGATTTCGTCTATGTCAAAAAGCTGGGCAATGACATGATTTAATTAATAAAATATCATTTGGACTCCAAATTTTATAAATTGAGGCATAATGCGGCCTGGGTTCCGTTTGCATTTCTGCTTATAAATACTCCATTGACATTCCTTTTCAAGCTTTACTTCCTTCACGACGCAAAGCTTTCAACTTTCTTCACAATGCAAAGCTTTCAGCTTTCTTCTTCCAAAGTTCTCACTTCGTCTTCCTCAGTCTTCTTCAGAACATCCATCATTTTCTTCAATGGCTTCCGACCCTGAGCAGACCATTCCGTTGGCCACCGAGCTCAAGCTGGATGAATCCAAGCGTGTGGCAATCCCAGAACCCCCCAACGAAGCAGAGAATAGAGCTATCTGGAAATCCCAGGTACTCATTCCTTTCTCTGTTAATGGTACTTTACGCGCCATTTTGGGTCCTTTGAAAGTAGTGAAGCATGATAGGCTCAATAGTCTTCCTGAGGAACATGAATCATTCCACCCTAGTGTTAGGGGAGAGGAGCTTATTTTGGCCTTCCAAACTTCTTACCGCATGCCATTTCTTAATGACCCAAAACGGGCTTTTCGTTCAGCTCCTCCTAACCCCTCTGCTAATGACAAAGCCTATCTCAAATGGTTAGATAGGGTTGAGGAGCACAAGAGGCAACACTGGAAGAATGTTGGGATTCTCGATTTGATCCAGCTGTCGAGATCCCAAATCTCGTATAACCCTGCCATGCTATTGAGTGCGCTTTACTTCTGGGAGAGGTCTACTAATTGCCTTCATGTCCCCTTTGGCATGATTACCCCAACCCTCCTGGATGTTGCTGCCATTACTGGATTATGGCCTATTGGCGATGATTATCACTCCGTGCCTGCGGCCGTTAAACCCATCTCGATTCCTACTGATAACATCTCGTTTGGCCGGTTTATCAAGGACCATTATGTCGAGAGTGGTGAGGTATCTGATGCTGAACATGTTGCTTTCCTGTTGTATTGGCTTTCGGCTTATGTTTTCTGCACTAAGTCCTTGCGCATACCCGCTAAGCTTTTGCCTTTAGCCAACCTGCTTCACGAGGGTCGACAACTCGCTATGGCTAGGCTTGTTCTCGGCAACCTCTATCAAATGCTGAATGAAGCTGTCGAGGACGTCCGGAGCACCAATGTCTTTGAATGCGGCTGGACCTCTATGGTTATTTCAACTTTGGTTGAATGCGGTTTTCGAATCTCTCTTGCCGGTGCGAGACAATCCTTCAACTGGTTTTAGCACTAGGATTGATGCTCATAGGCTTGAAACCTTGACCCCGGCCTATGACTCGTCGAGTTTTGAAGCTGACTTTAGGAGATATTTTACCATGTTTCTTGAGCTGAAGCATTATCGGTCTAGTTTTTCTCCTTATAGCAAAGCTAGCCGTGGCCCTTTCTGGTTGAGGAACTCTTACCCTAACGCATGTGATCCCACATCACCCAAGGAACACCACGTTACTCTCTGGAGGACAATCCTTTCGCCTAGGGTTTTGACTGTAGGCTTTGCTATTAATGACTATACTTTGTGTGGCTATAACCCTCAATTGGTATCTCGACAATTCGGGCTTAGTCAGGCTTTGCCCAACACCCTGTTCGACAAGAGCCTTGTCCTATACCCTGGGACCGTCAAAAAGGCTTATGCTTTCGACACGACAATTCATTTTTACAACAAGAAGCTTCTCAACTTGAGCCCTTTCAACTATGCTCCTTCGTATTATGCCACTAACGCTTTCAAAACCTGGTGGTCTGAGTATTGGGCCCAAATTTCGAAGCCCCTGGTAGATTGTCTTCAATGCATGACAGATGCTTTTCTTATGCAGAGCAGGATCTCAAGAAGACCAAAGGTATGCACCTGGCAGAAATCCGATCCTTTCAAGAGTTCTTTGGTGTGGTATATTATCCAACTCTTCGCCTTCGAGATACAGTTGCGAAAGCAGCTCAAGTATTAAGGCAAAAATGGGAATCCAAAGCCAAAAAATCCAAGTTAGTTATTCCTCCTGGTGAGGAAGGTCTATCTTTTGTTATTCGAAAAACTGGCTTTAGGTTCCCATCTTTGCCTACGAGTAGGTTTGCATTGGCCTTTCCACCGGTCTTGCCCAAATGGGTTGACCATGTAAATATAAATGTGTTGGCCAATCAAGCTCTTCCTCCTCGAAAGCGAGTGACTTGGACTAAGTACCACTTATGGAACTTTCTGTATCATGTGCCCGTCGAAATCTTCAACCACATATCGCTGAACATGCGTATTGGTCAAGGTAATATTTCGACTTGGCCTTGTCTTTGCTGTTTTACTTCTTAACTTTTCTTTCAATTTGCAGCTGAAATCATCACTCAACCGGCCCCTCGAATTATTTCCCCAGTTGCCCACTCCTCTAAAGACAAGCCGATCGAGGTCGAGGATGATGATGACGAGGACGATAATGTCAGCCTTGCTGACAAACTCAAGGTATTTTCCTTTTAGCTTTCCCTTTTCTTCTCAACCTCTTTGGAATATTGACTAATATATTTTTTTTTTCGACAGGGCCGAAAAAGGAAAGCTAAGCCTGCTGCTTCGGTTAGCCAGAAGAAGGCCAAAGGGGCTGGTGCTTCTACAACTAGCAAGGCTTCTACATTGGTGTCTGATGTTCAGCCTGAAGGCGGTGGCAAAGAAGGTGGTGGCGACACCGCTATTCAGGTATGTTTCTTATTTTCAAGGGTACCTTGCGACATTTTAATTTGTGATTTCTTGGTCAGATCGAGTTTTGCTTTTTTCCTCAGGCTGATGTTCATGAACATTCCATTTCCAATCCTCCATCCCGTGAAAATTCTCCAACTCCCAACCCTGCAAAATCCAAAGCTGGGGGCATCGAAAAGCCTCCTAAGGCTGCATCCTCGGTTAAAAAGACCTCGACATCTGAGGGAATGAGGAAGATTAGGAGCAAATCTGGTCACAAATCTCCTCACCGTTCCAAGAGCTCTACCAACTCAAGCCCTTCCAAAGGGTCTACCCGCCAGGTAATCATCCATCCTTATAACTTTTCCATGTTCTGGTGGTTTCTTGGATGTGCATCTTATTTTACCAGAGGGGCCACTAAAGAGACCTGAGCTTACTTTTCTGATTTTCTCCTGTAGGAAACTCAAGGTGCAACCTCTCCCATTCGTGAAACAGAAACTCTTCCTGACCAGGATGCTAACCCCATGCCTCCTCCAAAGTCGACTGCTCTTGTGCAACTTTCGCCTCAAGCCAAGGGTGGCTCTTCATCTCATGTGTCTAGTGAGAAGCTTGATACCTTATTTGAGGAAGACCCACTGGCGGCTTTGGATGGCTTTCTCGATGGCACCTTGGAATGGGATTCTCCACCCCATCAAGCTGATGTTACTGCTGAGACTGCTCAGTCTAGTGGAGTTGCCAACCTTCAGCAAATTGAAGAGAGCATGGGTCGGCTGAAGGTTATCGTTTTCGACAGTGGATTCCTCGACCAGATTCGAGCTGACTCTCAAACGAGTCACACTGCTAAAGAATTGCTTGTCTTCCTGCTTGGTCAAAAGCTTGATTCTCATCAGGCTGCTGCTTTGGCCAACCTTCAATCTTTTTTGATGGATGCTTTAGCCACTTTTCATCAAGCCAAGGACGTGGGCCAAGCTGTTAGCCTCAAGGAAGCTAAAGTCTCTTCTGGTAAAGCTCAGGTTGCGGCGATGAAAGAAGACTTCAAGAAATTCACTGCTAGGAAGGTTTTAATTGCAAATGAAGTTTCTGATGTCGACACCAAACTTGAGGAGCTGCGTCGAGAGATTGCCAAGTTGGAGAAGAAACGAGCTGATTTGGTCGAGGAAGGCCCTGCTGTGAAGACTCAGTTAGATGCGCTAACTAAGGAATCCAAGGCTCTGATCATCTCGACAAAGGAGATTATCAAGGATTTGGAAGTTGATCAGGCTGTCAAGAGGGATCTCGAAGCCAAGATTGCCACCTTTGCTGACCGCTTGAGTTCTTTCAAGTCTCAACTCTAGGATTTCTCTTTTCACTTATCAGTTTGTAATGGTGACATTATTTTGACCATGGCTTTCGATGCCAAATTTCATGTACTTATTCGACAATGTTTTGGCACTTGGGCCATCTAATTTGACATTTAATTTGCCAAGTCTTTTCAGTTTCCACTACGCATTTATGTTTCATTTTCTGATGGCTATTTACTATTGTTGCGCCGTTCTAACTCCATCGCACTCTTCATGTAGTCGTCGCTTGATTTTTGGGAAATAGGCCAATTTATTGCAGTCTTCCACCACGTTTTCTTGATTCAGTGAAAGTCTTTGTCCATTAAAGGCTAAAGTTATTTACGATGGTAGTGGTAATCTACGTGGCCTGTAACCATAAGATGAAGAGTTGGCAACTGATCGCCATTAATTAATGTAATCCTTTGTTGTTATACTATAAATAGAGCATTCTTTGTTACTTCTCTTCAGTAACTTCTTCAAACTCCTTCTTTGCTGAACACCAAATTAATGAGAAGATGGAGGAGTTCGACGAGTTGAGGGCTGCTCTGAATCAAGTAGGCCCTGAGGGGAGTGTGGGAGCTCTGAAAGCCTTGGTTGACAAGCTTTCTACTACCGCCTGCGAGGAACTGGATCTTCGACAGGAGAAATCGCGACTGGAATCCCAACAAGAAGATGTACTGAGGCGCATGGAGCCTCTAAGGGCTAGATATAATAGTTATAGGGCCAACCCTCCCTTTTAGAGTTTGTGCCATATTTGTAATGTTTCACTTCAATTAATAAAACATTCGATTTTGGCAAATTATTTCCTATTCCTTATTCGATGTTTATTTCGTGCAACATTGGCTTATACGCTTTTAAGTACTTGCCATTTATTGTCATTTGTCGATTCCGACCTCCTAATTCCTTGATCGAATAAGCGTTACTTAAAAGCACTTTCTCGACTGTGAAAAGGCCTTCCCAGTTTGGAGCCCACTTTCCGTAACGTTTATCCTTTTTATCGACTGGTAGGACAACCTTCCATACGTACTCACCGGGCATAAAAGATTTAACTCTAACCTTTTTATTGTAAGCTCTAGCAATGCGATCCTTTTGCCTGGTTAGGGTATCCAATGCCAATAATCTTTCTTCGTCGAGATTGACTAACTCATCAAGCATCATATTCCAATAGTCTTCACTTGGAATTTCTTCTTGCCTTTGGATTCTACATGACTGCAAATACACTTCTGCTGGCAGCACCGCTTCTTGGCCATACGCTAGTCGAAATGGTGTTGCCCCGGTAGCTTCCTTAGGTGAATTCCTGTAAGCCCAAAGCACTTGGCCCAAAGTTTGATGCCAGCTTTTAGGTTTTCGACCAACGTGTTTCTTAATCAAGGAGATTAATGTTTTGTTGGCCGCTTCTACCTGGCCATTCGCTTGAGCATAATAAGGAGTCGAGGTTAGGAGTTTTATACCCCAAGATTCCGCGAATGATGCCACTTTTTGACCTACAAATATTGTGCCTTGGTCTGTAGTGAGTGATTCAGGTAACCCAAAGCGGTACACTATGTGATTCTGAATGAAATCGATCACCGTGTCTTGGGTAACGTTTTGTAGGGGGATTGCTTCTACCTACTTGGTAAAGTAGTCTATGGCCACTATTATATACTTATGCTGCTTAGAAGAGGATGGGTTAATCTCACCGATTAGGTCTAAAGCCCAACCCCTGAATGGCCATGGTTTGATGATTGAATGCAGTTCACTTGCTGGCACATGTTGTATCCCTGCATGCCTCTGGCAATCTTGGCATCCTTTAGCATACTCCATGCAATCCTTCATGATAGTAGGCTAATACATCCCTTGTCGAAATAAGATCCATTTCATCTTGATTCCTGCCTGGTGGGAACCGCATAATCCATCATGGACAGCCAAGGTTGCTATGAATGCCTCATCTTCGCTTAAACATTTTAGTAGTGTTCCGTCGACATTTTTCTTGAATAGTTCGTTGCCCATGATGACATAATTCATAGCCCTATACTTGACTTTTCTATCAGTGGTACCCACAGGGTTTTGCAAATACTCGACAATTGGCTTTCTCCAATCATTAGGTGCCATATTGTTGATGACTAAGATGTCGAGATCAGAGTGATTTAGTTTTTCTTTGACTTCAATGAGTTCTTTCAGCCTAAATTTATCAACCATGTACCCCGATGCAATCTGCGCCAATTCATTGGCTTCTTGGTTGTCTATCCTAGGAACATGACCTATTCCAACATCGTCGAATTTAGCCAACAAATTATTCGCTTTTACATAATATCTGGCTAGATTTTCGCTAAAACACTTGTATTCCTTGGTGAGTTGCTTTATCACCAACTCAGAATCCCCTTTTACGACCACGTTCTTTGCCCCAAGGGCTATCAAGATCTCGAGGCCTGATATTAACGCCTCATACTCAGCCTCATTGTTCGAGCAATTACTCTTAATCCTAAATTTGAATTTTGTGGGGATGCCCCCTGGGGACACTATGAACATCCCGATTCCGGTTCCATTTTTATGGCTGGAACCATCGAAGAATAGCTTCCACGGTTGGATGCCCACGTAAGTTACGATTTCTTTAGGCAAAGTGTGATCTGCCAAGAAATCAGCAACTTCCTGCCCCTTAATTGCTTTTAATGGGGCATAAGTTAGTGAATATTCGGTTAGGGCCAAAGCCCATTTACCAATTCGACTGTGCAAGATAGGTTTGGATAACATGTGCTTTATTATATCATAATGAGACAAAACCATTACATCGATTGACTTTATATAATATTTCAGCTTTACACAAGAGAAGTACAAGCATAAGCACAGTTTCTCGATCATGGGGTATCGAGTTTCTGCATCATTCAACACCCTACTTAAGTAAAATATGGCTCTTTCTTTGCCACCTTCATCTTCTTGAGCTAACATACTTCCAATGGTTTCATCTGTGGCAGAGATATACAGCTTCATTGGCCTTCCTCCTATGGGTGGTGCCATCACAGGTGGGTTGGACAAGTACTTTTTTATTTCATCAAATGCTTTTTGATGTTCTGCCTCCCAGCGGAACACATCTTCTTTCTTAAGTCGAAGAAGTGGGGAAAATGATTTGGTCTTCTCGCTGAGGTTGGCAATGAATCTCCTTAGGAAGTTAATCTTTCCCAATAACGGCTGCAGTTGTTTCTTGTTAGTTGGTGGACTTGTGTCGAGAATGGCTTTGGCTTTGTTTTTGTTGATCTCGATGCCCTTTTTATGTGCCACAAACCCCAAAAAGTCACCTGCAATAACACCAAAGGCACATTTAAGGGGATTCATCTTTAAGCCATATTTTCTCATCCTCTCAAAGGATTTCCTTAGATGCAATAAATGGTCATCCCTTGATGGGGATTTCACCACAATATCGTCAATGTAAACCTGCATGAAAGTTTCAATAAAATCATGAAAGATGGTATTCATTACCCTTTGGTAGGTCGCGCCAGCGTTTTTCAACCCAAATGGCATGACCACCCACTCATATGTCCCCAAGGCACCAGGACATCGAAAAGCTGTCTTCGACACATCCTCTTCTGCTATGAAGATCTGGTTGTAGCCTGAATAACCATCCAGCAAGCTTAAATATTCGTGACCCGCAGCTGAATCCACCATCATCTCAGCAATGGGCATGTGATACTCGTCTTTTGGAGTGGCAGCGTTAAGATCTCGAAAGTCAATGCAAACCCTCATCTTTCCATTCTTTTTTATCACTGGGACCACGTTGGCTAACCAATCCACATATCGAGCTGTTCTGATAAATTTGCACCTGAGGAGCCTTTCGATTTCTTCCTTGATTTTTACCAACACATCTGGATGGAACCTCCTGGGTAACTGCTTGACTGGTTTCTTGTCTTCTTTGATGGGTAACTGCAATTCCACCAGTTCTCGACTAAGTCCTGGCATCTCATCATAATCCCAAGCGAAACAGTCTTTGAATTCTTTGAGTAGTTTCACCATCCTATCCTTTAACTTTGGGTCAATAAGAGCACTGATGTATGTTGGCCTCTTCTCTGAGCCATCACCCAAGTCCACTTCTTCCAACGGGTCCTGTGCTTCCATTTTCTTGGAAATGTCGACCGCTGGCTTCTCGAAACCCAATGGGCTATCGTCATAGATGCAATCCAGCCTCAAATTGCGGAGATCGTCGAATTCTTTGACACTCTGCTCGTCTTCTTCCAAGCACGTGTTATCCTTATTTGTTGTTGCCTCCTCTTGAGGTGTCACTTCGACAGGCAGAATTGAGACATTAGCTTCATCAATAGCCATTTCTTTGGCCATTCTTTTGGCCTCTAAGGTCGTTCTTATTTTGTTTTCGGCTGCGTAAGCCGAAATTCGAGCTATGCTCGAATTAATCATCTTTACCGTTATTTTGCCACTCAGTAGTGACATCCTTTTCTTCATCGCTGTGCCATCCACTCATGGCATCAGGTTTACATGTTTCATTGAGGTTTAGCCCCCGAATGGGATCCAATGTCACTGAATACTCTGAGTATGGATTGAAATATTGATTGGCCACTTTGTCCAAAGGAGCAATTGTGGCTAAGCTTTTCTCGAAATTCTTCTTGCCAACGTAACCTGTCTCCGCCAAGTAGTAGCTTTGGTCTGCTTGCACATTTTCGACGACCCCATCTGATTTCCAAATGGATATACGTTGTGCAAAGTCGAGGGCACTGCTCCCACGCCATGAATCCATTCTCTCCCTAGCAGCAAATTGTAATTGGCCTTTGAAGGGACCACGATGAACAATGTGGAGCGGGCCACCGTACCTACAGTTATGTTTAGCATAATTGCCCCCAAGGAAGAGCCCGTCTTTCCTTCATAATCGGAAAGTACCATATCATGGGGAATTAGGTCTGCTTCAGTTTTGCCCAACTTTTTGAGCATAAACCTAGGCATCAGATTGATTGCAGCTCCTCCATCGACAAGGACTTTGTTAACTCCTTTCTCTTCGACTTTAGCACAAACGAAAAGTGGCTTCAAGTGGCTCTTCATCTGTTCTGTTGGCCTTTGGAAAATAGCTCTCTCATCTTCGACAGACCCTTTTTGCATTACGTAGTAACACAAAGGGTTATCATCTGGCTCTTCTTCGACGTAGTAGTGTTCCTCGCTTTCTGTAACCTCTGAGATCCTATCGAATTCAGCAGGCAAGATAGACACTATGCAGATGATGTTGAGGTCTTCTCCATCACTGTCATCGAAATCTTCGAGCATGTCTTCATCTTCGTCTTCAACAACATCCTTCCCCTTCTCCTTGGCCGGGTTTGGTGGCACAGTTGTTCCCTGTTTGATAGCATGGTCCAGCTGATTGATAATCGACGCCACGCTAGGTTCATTGCTAGGGTTGTCTTCTGGCTTTATGTCCCATAGTGAACGGAACTTGCCACCTCTTTCCCTTTCAGCTTTCCTTTTCCTCAAGAAACGTCTAAACTGAGTTCTGGTCATTTGCTCAGGAGCATAGTAGTTCCCAGAGCCATAGGAATAGCTTCGCGACACGCGAGAGTTATTGATGTAAGAAGATCCCTGGCCCAAGTCGATTTTCTGCCACTTGTGGTGCTGTTTTGGCCTTGGAGGTGCTGGCTTGAACCATTGGTTTTTTGGTAATCCAGCATCAGGAACGTAAGTCTTGTCTTTACTTCTCGACTTCTGGCCTTTATGGCCATCGAGTTCCTGGCCTCTCTCAACCCACTCCTCATGGGGATATTTCAGCCTTCTAGACACAGGCACTTTGTTCTGATAATGTCTTTTCATTTCAGAATCTTGGTAGGCTTTGGCTGCAGACTTGTCGAAGACTGCGCTGCATCGAGGGCACAGCATGACTTCTTTCTCGCCATCTTTGCTCCGGGATAAAAACTCAACAAGAGTTTCTCCGGCCTTGGGGTAAACTTCCTCTAAGCTCACTTCTTTCTCGACCTCTAGTTCTTCGTCAGCAATGTTTTCCTCCTTTGCCTCCCCGAGTGTCAGGCCCAGATCTAACTTTTAAGAAATGTCGACCATGCCAATGTAGAAAGGTTCCACATAGTTGGCCTCAGCTACCTGCAACGGATCAGATTCAATCTTCATTTGGCCTTTGGCTTTTTCATCATACTTGAGTCTTCCTGAATCCAATGCCCCCTGCACAAGATCCCTGAAACGAACACACTGTGAGGTCCAATGACCAAAAAAGTTGTGATATTTGCAATATTTCTTCCCTTTCCTTTGTTCAGGAGAAGGAAGCTTTTGGTCTTTAGGGACCACAAGTAAACCATCAGACACAAGTATATCATAAATTGCATCACATTTGGTCACATCAAAAGTATAAGTTTTCACAGCAGGAATCGTGTTCTTGGGGTTTTCTTCCCCAAGTTTGTTTTCATGTGGTCTCAATGCTTTACAAATGTAAGGGTCGCCTGGCTGGAGCTCAGCCAAGTTGACGTCATTTAAATCGACGTCCGCAGGGACTTCTCGATAAACACATGGACTTTGACACACTGGATCAGCGTCTATGTACGCTACTTTTTCCTTCTTTGGCCACTTAGTAGTTTTGGCCCTTTCTTCAGACTTTTCAGCCTTTAGTAATTCGATGTGCCTCACTCTGTCTGCGAGCAGAGACATATCTCGAATATATTGAGTATCGATTTTCTTTCTAATAGAATACTCTAGACCACCAGCGGCTAAGACAACTAGCTCGTGTTCAGGGACATGAGTGAAACATCGAGATTTAAGCATCCTAAACCTGTTTAGATAATCATCAATCGACTCTGCTGGCTTTCTTTTGACACTAGTCAAATCTTTCAAACTCACCTTGCACTCTCCCCTAAAGAATTGTTCATGGAAAATTCTTTCCAATTGGGCCCATGTATGGACTGACCTCGGGGTGAGGGTGGTAAACCAGGTAAATGCATTCTTAGTTAAAGAACTTGGGAAGTATTTCATTTTCAAGTTTTCGTTGATGGCTAAATCCCCTGCTTCGATTTGGTACCTGGCTATGTGTTCCACAGTAGATTCTCCTGAATCCCCAGAGAACTTAGTGAATTTGGGGACTTTCCAGCCTCGAGGAAGTTCGGATTCGAGAACTTCTTCTGTAAAGGCCGACACAAAATGGGGTCTATTCGCGAAACCCATGTTGAAGCCATGTTGGTTCAACAATTGTTCCACTACAGCAGCAACATTTTGTTGCCCCCCAGCGTTTTGGTGTCGAATTCTTTCTAGCACACCATCAGCATGTTCTTCCCTGTTCACCATATACACATTTTGCAATGGTGGTTGCGCTGCCTCGTTCCCCCTAAACAAAGGGTTTTCCCCCATATCTTGGTGTTGTGGCGCTTGATAGCGCACAGGAGCAGAGACATGGTTAGGCAATGGGATTTGGTTAACCCATGGTGCTGGTTGAATTTCGACTGGTGCCCCCAGGGCTGTAGCCAAGCGATCCATCTGACGTGCCAAATGCTGATTATTGGCATTATTGTTTTGGAGCACAGGGTTAATTATTTCGCCTATCTGACGAGATAGCATGTTAACCATTTCATGGTTACTATCATCGACTTGCTGCCTAATGGCTTGAAGTGAACCAGTATTCATACCTGTAGACAAATAAATTTGTGAACTAGACCCAGGAATAGGGCCAGGAGGACTAACTCAACTTCCTAAGTTCAGCATTGTTCCATTTGCCCCAAAGGGGGGTATGCTAAATGGGGGAACATTCTCAGGGAACGTCGAATACGTGCCTTGTATGCCCTGCATTACAGATGTAGGCATACCATAAGGCATGTCTCCTCTTGTAACTGTTGGAACAATTTGTGCCTGTACTGATGTAGATACAGGCATTTCGGCAACTGCAGAAATTGCCACGTTCTGGGTTGGCATAGTGGTGCCAGGTCCCATCCTTGTAGACACTTCTTCATTATTGTTACCGCTACTTCCCCCGGGGCTGTTCTGATTGCCCATGTTAGACCCTTGGGGAGAGGTCCTTCCTCGATTGCTTGCCATACTTACAGTCTTACCACTTCTCAAGTGCATATAAAATGTAAATCACAATCAAGGCAAGTAACCAATACCAGATATCATGCAATGAACCAAACACACAAAACGCTTCTGTAAAACTTAGTTTTCACAAAAACGGTCCCACTGGGCGTGCCAATTTGTTTACACTGGTTTTTGGTAAACAAATATCCTCTTAGTTTGACTAAAGGAAGTTTAGATTCAGGGCCCTTTTGAGAAAACGCTTTGCCAAAGTGTTGTGTGTGGTTAGGTGTTTTTCGACAACAATAAGCAATTCAGGAAACACTGGATTTCATTAAACACGGATCAATTACAAGAAAGTCAAAACGAAATGAAAGTGACGAGAAACGTAGATTTCGACAGGAAACTACACAAAAGAACTGGGAATTGACAAGCTTAATGCAAGAAAACTAAAAATCTGGTTCTGCAACATACTCCTCCATCATCACGTCTTGCTCCTTGAGTCTCATTGATGCGGACATTAGAGCTTCTTGGTGAGTTTTTCAGAGTTGAGTTGGGAACCCCTTTTCTGATGCTGCTTCTTCTATTTATAGCGTTGTTTCCTCCTCCACGTTCTTGGCGGTTTTTCTTCAACGCATGATGGCTTCGTGGGTTTGAATTTTGGCGCCTTGCCCCACGTTCAGCCGGTAGCTTTGAGCACGTGACTTTAATTTGTTTGTTTGCGACGTGGGTGGCCTTGAGTCGTGGGTAACCGCCGCCATTTGTGGCATCGTGGGTATGCACACGTGCTGATAATTGCCCATCACTTGGTAACTGCCTCCTTCGCCGAGTTTATCGATTTGTCGAATTTTCCTTTACTTCCTTGACTTTGGGGGAGTGTTACCTGACGAGCCTCAAGCTTCACCATGGTCCTTTCTGTCGAGAAATCACCTTCCTGACACCGGTGTCGAGGATCGTAGTGTTAAGGATTTTAGCTCAACAATTTGACATTTAATCTGATATCGGACAATGCGTACAAATTAAATCTTATTTTCTTTTTATTTTTGAAATAAAATGATCTGTTGACAATGTAATAATATAATAGATCGATAAATGTTTCAATAAAGAATAAAAATGTAAGAGAAATGTGAACTGCGCACTATTTTGCCAGCTCTATGTGTTTGACTCTTTTAGTTGTCGTATTGATTTTGGCAAATCCATCTTCCCACAATAATTAAGCGTTATCATCATCTATTATGAATTGAAGTGTATTATATTCTTGCATACCCTTAAACTGAAAGGAACACAAGAACTTCCTTCTTATTTAAAGAAGTTATTTGTTTGGTTGAATGTAGGCTTTTCAAAAGGTTCCAGTACAAAGTAGCAAAAAAAAAGGTTCCAGTACCTGTATATCTGATCTGCATATTTATAGTAACATCCGAGTCATATTTATAGTAATAGGATTTAAGGTGGCTTCTACCGTGAAGATCACTATGAGTCATTCACCGGTGAATAAGCGTTTTTTACCTTACAAAAACATGACCTGATAGATTAAAAGATGAGTTTTAAATATTATGTCCCCGTATGTCACGGCGCTGTCTAAGATGCAATACGTGTTAAGTATGACACCGGTGCAACACAAGTTTCAACCGTTGGATGAGACTATGTCGGTGAGATCAGGAACTGGAGACCAACTCATCCTGTCTAAGTGTTTTTTATTTTATTTGAATTTTATTTTTGATATGACACGAAAGCCCCTCAACTTTCTGGGCCCAAACTGGGACACGGAAGATCACATCACCTCTCCTTGACGGCGGGGAGGGAATAGAGACGGTGCCACCACCGCCACCGCGCCGCGCCGGAACCACACCTTGGAACTCGGTATCCATGGCTTGAAATTGTCAATGATTTCACGGATCAAAGCGAATCGTTCCATACCTCCCTGATTTGAACTGAATCCTTATTGGCGTTTCCAATTCGAAATCGGAATGAAGATTTCAAAACGAACCCCCAGATCTGCAAGCAAAGGACGCTGAAATCATACCACCCACAACAACCCTGTTTTTTTCCCTTTCTGGTTTTGTGAGAAGTCAGATCGTAGAGAGTGCAGTGGCTGGCGTCGGTCGTTTCCGGCGATGGGAAAGAGATGTCGTCGGTAGGGAAGGATATCTGACTTCTCCTTTTCGCACTGAACCACCAACATCAAGACTTCTCCGAACCTGCGTCAAAATCATCAACACTAGATCTAGATTTGATCTATATCAAGGTCAAAAACACCAGATCTCTGGTGGTTCCCTTCGCCGGTGGTGGCGGCGCTGGTGAGCAGGCATTGGAGGGTGCAATTGCACTCAAGGATTCCGGCAGGGAGGAGGCCGGGCTCCGGCGGCATGGTGGTGTACAAGGCCATGGTGGGGGAGAGAGGTTCAGTGCATGGTGGGGGAGAGAAGGGTAGAGAGGAGAATATTAAAGGATACTTTTGTAAACTTCCTTTTTGTTTTTTTTTTCAATTTTTTTACAGTAGGTAGACAAACCTGTTATAGCAAGTAATTTACTCTCTTGTATGGTGCAAGACCCAGTCCGTAGTTGCACCAGAGACGCCACCGTATGTCACATCCAGAACCTCAAACCGATTTTTAAGAAAACTCCAATGAAGGAAATTGAATATTACATACCATTACCTTCATGCATTTAATTGGTCGTACTTGCTACATTTTGAATACTAAGGACAATGTGAGTAACTTTGATTCCAAGGTTGATAAAAGGTATATTTCTCGATTACTCTAATAATTCTAAAATTTATAGAATTTATAAATTCAAGAACTTTAGTTGTTTGAAAAATATATTCATGTTAAATTTGATGATATATAAGATTACTACAAATTAAAGATCTAGGCAGATTGGATGATGAATTTGCAGATTTAAAAAAGTAAAAAAATCTAACGAAGATGATAATGTATCTAGATTGGCGAATCAATTGAGATTGTCTGATCAACATGCATCGTCTGATGAACATCTTCTAGACACATTCCTTTAATTACCCAAAGAGTATAAATACAAAGTACATCATCCATCTGAGCAAATCATAGAGACTTCATCTGATCGAACGTGTCAAAGATTAAATCATGTTAATTTCAAAGCGTTCAACAATATCATGCATTGATTTTTAAAGTAGAGCCTACATATTTTACACAAGCTCGATCTAAAGAATGAAAGCTGGATCATAGCCGTGCAAGAAGAGTTGAACTTGTTTGAAAGAAGCAACATCTAGAGCTTAGTACCTATACCTAAGGATAATAAGACGATAAATTTTTAGCCCGATCCATTGGTCAATGAATCTTCACGAGTCATTCTACGATGAGTGCTCAGAGTCGACAACTTGTAGAATTCACCATGTGTTCATCTTTGCCCTTTTTTCCTTGTTTTTCTTCTCTTTTCAATTTTAGACTGCCTATTGCAGATTTATTATATAACATGCGAGTTTTTTTAAAGACAATTCAATATTTAGACATAAAAAATATATGAAAACCATAGTAAAAATCTTGCATTTTAGAAGCACATCAACTATCTCTTGGATATGCCTATGGATGACTGCATTGTCCGGCTAAACATGTGGATGTTGCATTGGAACGACAAGAGAAAAGGTTGTGTCTTGGAACGATACAGTTTGTGCAGAGACATTGTTGACTGGCAGTGGTACCAAATTGAGTCTGATTGTGCTGCCTCTCGGGTCGCAATTGCTCCTCTAGCACTAAGATGAGTTCATCACTTAGGGTTATGGCGTTATGCGCGACGTCGTTCTCCAGGGGTGAATGAGGCTTTGGCCGGGGTAGCAACTCTCATTAACCTCTTTCACGTGGTCAATGCTTTCCTGGATTGATTCCTCATCGATCGAGAAAGTTACTTATGCTATAGAGGGAGTACAGTTTCATTGATTTCCTTCTCGTGTTTACCATATTAAAGATGAATATGAGAGTGACTTTGTCTTCTCGTATCTGGTGATTAGGTTGGCAAACCAGCAAAGTTGGGGAGAAATAAAGATTATGGTTAGAAGGTAGTGTGTTCCTGAAGAATGTCTCCTTAACATGTATTTATATATACTAGTGGTGTAACAAACCTGAAGAAAATCATGTGAAGATATGATAAAAATGTGTTGATATATATTAGATATTCTCGGATAGTATCAACTATTATCTTAATTACAAAATTTTATTCTCATATGGACATGTCAATGTTGGGTCAAATTACTTACAAGAAACTCTTATTCTAGCTATGAGACAATTTATTTTCTTCAACTCGTTAAATACATTTAAAAATCTAAGACATGGGCATAACATACTCCACAGATCGCCCTTCATAGGGTGGATTGGTTCCAATCCAAGCACTCATGCATGTTCCTATTTAATTAAGGCTGAACTCAATTTTTAGTGCTAGAATTATCTCCATCAGTACAAATTTAATAAGCTTCCAAATTTTGAAATATTTCTCTAATGTTTTACTTAGGGCTCGTTTGGCACGCCGTATTAGGCATGACAGTATAAGCTTATACAATACATTATGAGTTTATCCATTGTTTGGTGATGACATTGTATTGTATAAGCTTATCCATCAAAGTCCCCTTATACGTTAAAATGACGTATTATTTAATCCATCATGTGAGTGATGGATAAGACATGATAAGGTTGTGACGTATAAGTCACCATCACTACCACCTCCATTGCTGCCAACTTACACCACCATTGGCACCACCACCGGGTGTTGCCGCCACCACCCGATCACCACCGCCGCCCAACCGTCACCACCACCACCGCCGCCCTACCGCCACCACCGACACCACAACCACCACCATATCGCCACCACCACCATAATC
This sequence comes from Lotus japonicus, assembly GCF_012489685.1. Classification (NCBI taxonomy): domain Eukaryota; kingdom Viridiplantae; phylum Streptophyta; class Magnoliopsida; order Fabales; family Fabaceae; genus Lotus; species Lotus japonicus. Next base: position 13,064,270 of record NC_080044.1, read on the forward strand.
GCCGCCACCACTCTATTGCCGCCACCAACACCACAACCACCACCCTATCGCCACCACTATCACTATTGCCTCCACCCTCCACCGTTGCCGCCACGCTACTGCAGCCGCCACCGCCACCCTATCGTCGCCAACACCACCGCCACCCTATCGTCGCCAACACCACAACCACCATCGCTGCCACCACCGCCGCCGCCACCACCGGTGTTGCCGCCACCACCACCGACACCACAACCACCACCCTATCGCCACCACCACCATAATGTCGCCACCACCGACACCACAACCGCCACCCTATCGCCACCACCACCACCATTGCCTCCACCCTCCACTGTCGTCGCCGCGCTACTGCAGCCGCCACCGCCTTATCACCACCACCACACTATCGTCGCCAACACCACAACCACCATCGCTGCCACCGCCGCCACCACCGCCCTACCGTCACCACCGACACCACCACCACCATAATCGTCGCCACCACCGACACCACAACCACCACCCTATCACCACCACCACCACCATTGCGTCCACCCTCCACCGTAGCCGCCACCGCCTTACCACCACCATCACCACCCTATCATCGCCACCACCACAACCACCATCGCTGCCACCACCACCACCAACTTATCTCCACTGTCACCACCACCGCCACCAACACCAATCTACCACCATTGCCACCACCACCACCAACCTACCACCACTTCCATCACCACCGCCACCACCGTTATAATCACCTCCATATTTGATTTTTATTATATCATTATTCAATATTTCACTAAACATAAAATTGCATTAATTTAAATGATATTGTAAATTATACAGAGTATGGCCAAACGCTGGATAGTATAAGAAAGTTATCAGGGCTTATACTATCAGGCCTAATACTATCAGGTCTTATACTATCAGGCCTTATACTATACGTCGCACCAAACGGGCCCTTATAGTATACGTGTGTGTGGGTTCCAAAACTCAATCTTCTTATTTAATCCGCACCCTTTCATCACTATAGTGAGCGGTCGCTCACATATAATTCACATCTCGAATTGAAATCTAAGTATAACTTGTCAGAGAAAACATTTGCTAGTTAATTATTTGGGAGACATTATTTTAGATTGTAATTTCACTTTCCTCCCTAAACAACTACATGCAACAATGAAACTTTTGCATCCTTTATTCTCAACAAAATTAAAAGGAAGTTCATCAATAACAATCATCTTAGCTAGCTCCTTCATTTTCTTTTTCTTTGTTGGTTTCAACAAATTAAGTTTTTAAGAGAATTTTCACCCTTAACTTGCATTCCAATTGCAACTGTCCTTTGCTTCTTATCAACTTTGTTTTTTTCTTGGTTGTATTCTTTTTTTGAACCCAAATCGACCCACAACTAGCAAGATGTGGTCATTGACCCATTCAAGTCAAAGCCATTTGTGTGTCGTGTACCTATGGAAGGTGTGTGGACTGTGGAGATGTACCTGGAAATGGACAAATTAAGTAACACGGTTTCGTGCAATCGTGCCTTTCATTGTCTTAGGGATTGCAACCAATGGGCCCAACTTTCATTATTGTCAACACAAAGACCCTTGCTGCTAGTACAGAAACTCATGTAATGGGCTTTTTTATTTCCACGTTTCTGGGTTTTACCTACCGTGGGCCAGTCCCAAAACTGGTCCACGGTGGTCCAGTTTTACACACACTGTTGATTTAATAATTTTTAAATTTTAATGGTTGAGATTAATTAGAATTAAAAAAAATCATTTTAATAAATATATATTAAGTTACTAAAATACCCATATCACTTCTCCTCTGCCCACTCACACCATTATTTCCGGTGACATGTTCACTCCGGCGACCCACTATTATTTCCGACGGCACTCACCAGCACCGCCCCACCACAACTCCGACAGGAACCCTGCTCCTCGGTTCTTCCTTCTCTCCCTTCCCTCCCCCTCCACCGCCGCCCCACCCACTTGCCGGAGAAGCCATGGATTAAATCCTACCATCATAACAGAAACCCACCCCAGAAACCCAACCAAACCCACCCCACACTCACCCCCCAACATCACCCAGAAACCCACCCCCACTCAGAAGCCCAACCGCAACCCACCCCACCGTCACCGCTAACCCCACCCGGAAACCCATCCCCACCGATCGAAAACCCATCGCACCCAGATCGCAACTCACCCCACCCTCACCCCCAACCCTACCCAAAAACCCACCCCACCCTCACCCCCATCCAGAACCAAAGAGAAGATGAAGAAGAGGAAGAGGAGAAAGGGGGCGAGAAATCCTTCACCGTTTGAAGACGACACTGCAACAAGATTTAATAGTCTAAAGTGTGAGTTACCAGATCTGATGGAAGAAGAACCAGATCTGGAAATCCAGAGGGTGGAAGAACTCAGATCTGTTTGTGAATGGTGATGGTAGAAGGAGAAAAGAGGAAAAAATTGAGAATGGGAGGATATTTTTGTCTTATCACACAACAAATGAAACTGGTCCATGGTGGACCAGTTTTAAATTAACCCACCGTAAGGGCAGCCACGTTTCTGCCCAATTCTTGCGGATCTGTGTCATTGGTCCCTCCCGATAAATATTGGGAAATATTTGCGAAAATCAAATTTGGGTGACCACTACTTTTCTTGGCATATTTAGGGCTAGATATTTCTTGTCTGGTGGGAAAGGATGATGGAAAATGTGCTCCTCGTTTGAGTTTGAACTCAATTTAGCCTCACATAGTTATAAGTACAACATTTATACATAGACTACATATGAGATATGAGTAGTGATCATGTTCATACACTCACTTTTGTAGCAACTTTTTGCCATTTTTAGCAGTCATGAATCGTCTAAAAATGGATGTATAAGTGTGATCTTTGTAATTTTCTAGTAGTTATGATAAGCCTAAAAAGATGCCAAAAAGACCTCCAATATACACAAACAATGCTAAATAGATGAGTAAATGTGGTGGCCAAAGTAAAAAAGAAAAAGACATGAGGGTTAGTAGAAAAAATTCTATTTAAAGGGTAAAACAATCCTCACTAAGAATAGGAAAGAGGAGCTATAACGGCTTGCAATGCTGAATTTTAGGGTTTCTCAATAAAAAAGTAGCTATGAACAAAGTAATGTGGTAAAAATTCAAAGTTGCAAATTTTGCTAACAATATAGATCAAGCCTTTTAAGTTTTACCTTCCTTTTTTTTTTGCATGAATCATGGAGAAAAAGATAAAACTCCATACTATAGCTCTATAGTATGCAATTAACCTATAACTCATGGTAGACCTCAAAAAGATTTATCATGCGTTGCGTTGCTCGAACCGCATCTAAACTATTAGTTTCGCGTCTAGCCATAAGAAACCATAATCCAGAGAGAATTGAAGACCCATTTTCAGGCCCATAACCTATCATGGATATCCTTCTATTAATTTATATGTTAAGCAGTCGTCATTCAATTCTTTTTTTTGGTAGATGTCATTCAATTCTTTGATATAACGTGAGATCCTCGTTTTTATTCAGGTTTCAACACTATGTTTCATACATATGATTCAAACTAACATTTTTCTCAAATAACAGGGGATTTAAAGCTAGAACAATCAAAATGGAAAATAGTTTCGGACTGGGCCAGTACCTTTTTTTCTTTTCTTTTTTGTGGTCAAAGACTGGGTCAGTACCTAAATGGACCCAACGGGTTGATCAAACCAATGGATCAAGTTCCATTTTAGCCCAATTTTGAGAAAACCTCATTATCATACAAAATGCAATGAGAAACTTTGGTAGATGTCATTCAATTGGGGTAAATAGCCAAGTTGATCCCTTAATGTGTCAGCCACCTTCAAGTTGGTTCCTAAATTTCTGAAATGCATCTTGCGGTCCCTGGATGTGGTCAAATGTATTCAAGTTAGTCTCTAACGTTAAAAATCTGAACAGACGTTAACAAAAGGCTAATATGAATTTTTTTTTGTCAATACTGAAGCTTATGTGGCATTTGAGTATGTTGGGAAAGTTTTAAGGACTTCAATTTAGTCCCTATGGTTGAAAAGAGGTTCTTTCTCTCCCTCATCTTCCTCTACCTCTCCCCACCACCACCCTCTCTTCCTCCCACCTTCCTCCCCAACTGTCCACCCACTCCACCACCACCACTCTAAAATCCCAACTCAAAAACCATAAACCAAAAAACCCCAAATTTTCACAAACCCAGAAATAAAAAACCCAAACCCACCCTACCTTAACCAAGAGATGAGATAGAGATTGAGGATGATTAAGCTCCAACGAATTGTACATAACAAACAAGATCCAAATTAAACTTCATAAACCCCCCACTATAAACACTCTATTCATTGAAGAGTGACGAACAAAGTCCCGATTCAGAATTTGAAAAAAGAATATACAATCATAGCATAGATTGGAGTGTACTTCATACAAGACAGAGCACGAAATTGCTAGAAATGAAGAAGAAAAAACAGTAGAACAAGAAATGGATAGGAAATCAGAGAAAAAAAAGGCAATTTTTCTCGCTGGACTTCAAGGAGGAAGGAGAGAAGCTGTTTTTCTCTTTCTCGTTGTCAGAATCGGACTCGGACGAATAATACGAGTCATGGTCATGGATCTTCTCTGCAATCTTGTCCAGCAGAGACTCTCCCTTGGGTCCATCGTGTTCAAATGCAATCTTGTGGTATCTAGATTTCACCAATTTGGGGGTTTTCGGTTTATGTTAATTGGGTTGGGATTTCAGTCGTGGTAGTGGGGTGGGTGGACGGTTGGGGAGGAAGAGAGGGGGATGGTGGTGGGGAGAGGTAGAGGAAGATGGGGAGGGAAAGGTTTTTTTTTAACTATAAGGACTAAATTGAAGATTTAATGTTTCGGTCAAATCTCTTTCCTACGTGGAATTTCAAAGTGAAAAAAACAATGACATGTCAGCATTCCGTTAATGTTTGTAAATTTTTAACGCCAGGGACTAACTTGAATGTATTTTGTCACATCCAAGGACCGTGAGATGCATTTTAGAAGTTTAGGGACCAATTTGAAGGCGGCTGACACATTCAGGGACCAACTTGGCTACTTACCCCATTCAATTGTGTTGGAGGAGGAAAATCTCATTAGACAGAATAAATGGGTCAAGAGAAAATGAGAAGACATGTTCACCTAGAAATTGTATAAGTCATATCAATAGTGATTAAGATTCTTTAGTCTCTCGTTAACCCTCTAATCGAGTCTTGTGACCATGGTAAGAAGAACCACTATTAAGGCTATTTTTGGATTTCTAATTCGTTTGCTCCTAACTCACTTTGCACACATTTTAAAACAAAAAAAAAAAAGTAAACGTGAGAATTTTTTTCATTGAGTTGAAAATATTTTCAACTTGAACGTAACACAAATACAAATGCACACTACCTTTTTATTCCCAATTTTTTATTAATATGAAACTTGATTTTTGGTGGGGTCGTTCGTTTATGTGGTTGGAATATCCAATTTGAAATAATGGGAGCGGAGAGAAACAGAAGCCGGTATGTAGGTCAGGCTTTTTGAGCAAACTCCAAAGGACCCACCGCCCCATAAGATTGCACCTTCCACCCCCGGCAACGCGTGCTTCCATCCCACGTCCATTTCTCTTCCTCTCTTTTTTATTCATTTTTCTTTCTTGTGTTTGCTTAATAATAATAAGGCTTAAAAGCATTTGTTGCCCCTGATGTTTCATGATTGTGCAACTGACACCCCTCATTTATTTTTGTCAATGTTTGTACCCCCAATGTTATTGAAAAGTGTAACGAGTACCCCTCCGTCACTTTGACGTTAAAAATTAACGGAAGGGGCTGATGTGGCTTTTATTTTTATTTTTTTTGGAGTTGCCACGTGGAAATAACTTTAAAATTTGAAAAAATAGGAGAAGGAGATTCGAACCCAGGCTCTGTAAGTGGCAAAACCGCACTTTACCAATTAAGCTACATAGAGAATTGATTTATTTAGTAACACAATTTTATTTATATCATTAACCCTCCTTCCCCCTCTCTCCTTCTCTTCATCTTTCACCCCCAATTTCTGGTAAAACTCCCTTTGAGTGGTTACCGATTGGGTTTCTAGGAAAGGGGTGGGGTGGGGTGGGTTGCGGTGGTGGTTGGAGGTGAGTGGGTTTCTGGTTTTTGGGGTGGGGGTGGGGTGGGATGCGGTGGTGGCCGATTGGGTGATGGCGGCGGAGTAAAGCGGCGCGACGGTGAGGCTGGGGATTGGGTTTCCAATATGGGGGCGGGGGTCGATTTGCGGTTGTGGGTTGCAGTAGGGATGAAGTGAGGTTGGGTGTGGTGGGTTTGGGGTTCGGGTGAGTTGTGGTTTGCTGGTGTGGGTGGTTCTGGGTTGCGCCGGGGATGAGGTGAGGCTGGGTGTGGGTTCGATGGTATTGGGGTGTGTTCTGGATGAAGATGAGATGAATATATGAAAAGTCTGTTTGAGAAGGTTTGATTTTGCAGAAAAATGGGATCTTTGGGTTTGTTTATGAGTTCGATTTCTGGATTTTGTTTCCAGATCTGAGAAGAGAAGCACAAATTGATGGAGCTTTGGAGGATCACTTCAAGAGAAGGTTGTGCCCTGGTTCTTCACTGTATCCGCTTGGGTATTCTGGTTCAAAATCAATCCCTTTTGAGTTTTGTAATTTGGCTTCACTCAGGTTAAATTACTGGCTGGTACCATTGTTACTATTTTTCATATGCAATAAACATCGCTGCTTTCAAATTCCACATTCTGAATCTGCAACCAGCAACCCTTTCTTCTCTGCAGTTTGAATCTCCGCACAGGTACCTCGCATTTCAACTCTCATTCTCTTGAACAGAGATCAAATCACGCTTCAACTTGTTGCAATTCTCTGATGGTTTCTGTTTTCAATTCGTTCGAATCAATCATGCTTTCGATTTTGATATTTTACACTCAGAGTTAGAGATAAACTTGCAATGTTAAGTTCTTTCAGAATTCACATTCAACTAGTTAGCTAATCAGAGTTTTTTTGTATTTGCTTTCTTGTTTCGGTTTGATTCGTAGGAAAATGGAGAGACTCAAAAAGATGAAGGGAATGAAATAGTGGGAAGTATTTGGGTTTATGTTTATTACATTTTGATGAATAAACATGATATAAATAAATCTTTGTTCATAATATTACTAATTGTTTGTGTAGCTTAACTGGTAAAGTGTGTGTTTTGCCACTTTCATGTCTTGGGTTTGAATCTCCCCCACCCCTTTTTAAGTTTCTGATTTTTATTTAATGACGTGTCATTTGAGGAAATAAAAGAAAAATAAAAAGAAAAGCCACGTCAGCCCCTCCGTTAGTTTTTTAACGTCAATTTGACGGAGGGGCATTCGCTATACTTTCTCAGAACATTGAGGGTACAAACGTTGACAAAATTAGAAGAAGGGTGTCATTTGCACGCCCCTAAAACATCAGGGGCACAAAATGCATTTAAGCCTAATAATAATAATCATTCATGTAGCTTCTTCAATGACACTGACAGACTAGCGCAGCCTCACAAAGCATGTGGTCATCTTGATTCTTGATAAGGGCGAAGCATATATAAATACTTTCATTATGGATCTCATCTAATACGTACTCTAAACAATTCCTTGGTATTTTTTTATGGACTCATTTGGTGTTGTATAGGTTTATTGTGTTACGATCAATTGTCGTTAAAGTTTATCCTATTGGGTAACATCATATGAATGATTTTATATTATTATTTTTAACACGCCTGTCATATAAGAGTTAGTTTGAGCTTACTCGTTTGAGCTTGAAGCGTGGAAAATGCACATACTTACATACCATTTGCTTTTTAATTCTATTATTTCAGAAGAATTAGAATTAGGAAGAATTGAACTCTAGACTGTTTGGTCACAAAAAGCCTTGATACCATGTTAAACAATTAGGTAAGGCTACATGAATAATTTTATATTATTATTTCTACGACTTATACAATACATAATGAGTTTATCCATTGTTTGGTACTAAGTATTGCATGAGTTTATCCATCAATCCACTCTTATAAATTAAAACGATGAATTATTTTAGGCTTATTAGCACTTTTGGTCCCCCAGATTTTAAAAATGTGTAAATTGAGTCCCTAAAGTTTAACAATAGCATTCCGCTACCCCGACGTTTGTCTCTATTAACACTTTTGGTCCCCCACCATAATTCCGTCCAAAAACTAACGTTTTTGGCTGATGTTGACTTTTTTTTTAAATGAGTTGGCCACCAATTATGAGAGAGAAAGGTAATTTAGGAAAGAGAGTCAAATTATTAAAATATTAAAATAAATTAACATCATTTAATTAAAAATAAACATTAAAAATATCTTAAATCCCAATTAACTCTAAAATCCCTAATTCATGCAACAGATGAAGAAGAGTTGCAGGAAAACTGAACAGGGGAAGAAGAAAAAGGGACGCGGTGGAGGGGTGCGGCAGCGGAGCTCCAGGGGTGCCGATGGCGTTTCCAGCGGAGCTTATGACACCGTTCACTACGATCTAACCGATCTGCTTTCCTGGGTTCAAACTATGCTCACCGAGCTCAATCCTGCTCCAACCACCACCTCTACCTTGCTCGATCCATCTTCTCTCTTGGAAAATCCCCAAATCAACGACCCTTTAGACCCTTCTTCAGTACTGCTCTGGATTGGGGTTTTTTAGGTTGGAGTTTCGGTTTTCTCTGGATTTGGGGTTTTGGGGTTCAACAGTTTCTGGGTTGATTTTTTGGTTTGGGTTTCTGGGCTTGGGTTCAATTTCTGGGTTTCTCACTAGATTAGGGGGAAAGGTTTTCTGGGTTCAAGAAGATTGGAGATGGGGATCTTTTGAAGATGAAGATGAAGTGGAAGAGATGAATCCTTTTTGCTGTTAGAATCAATCTAAGATTTATATGCTTCTCTTCTTGTATCATTGATGAGCAAGGTATATTACAATCATGATTAAAGGGAAGAACATTGCTGGCCACTATATCAATCTGTCGTTAATCTCACTCTGCATTGTTGGAGAAACAAATTTTCTTTTTTGTTGTTTCATAAGATAAGGTCCATTAAGCATTTAGAAGACCAAAGTTTGATTATATCAATCTGGTTAAATTGCAGGTTTGGGAGAATTTGGGGGAGAAGAGATGGTGATGGAGAAGAACGCTGAAGGAGAAATGAGAAATAAGGATGGATTCAGTCACGTGATTCTGGAAAATCAGAAATTAGATTGAATAAATTTAATAATTAGATTATCTCTCATAATTACCATTCTCTCTCCTAATTTGTGGCCAACTCATTTAAAAAATCCACGTGAGCCAAAAACGTTAGTTTTTGGACGGAATTATGGTGGGGGACGAAAATTGTTAACGGAGACTAACGTCGGGGATGCGAAATGCTATTTTTAAAGTTTAGGGATCTTATTTGAACAATTATAAAATCTGGGGGACCAAAAGTGCTAATAAGCCATTATTTTATCCACCATATAGAGGTAGGATAAGCCTAATAAGATTGTCACATATAAACTACTTGAAAATATTTAATCCACCGCCACCACCACCCTCCACCACCACCATCCGCGACCACCATTGGCACCATCATCGCCCTACAACATTGCTGCCACCACAACAACTTCACCACTACCATCATCAGTACCACCGCTAGCACTGCCGTCACAACTACCACCCTTCGCCATTGTTAGTGTGTACATCGTCGCCGACCTATAACACTGCCACCTCTACCACCACAACCAATTCCACCACCACCCTCACCACCGCCTCCATCACCCGTTATCGTCATTACCACCACCCCTACTACCCCACCCACTATTGACACCATCACTACCGTCACAACTACTGCCCTTCGCCACCGCCATTATCACTGCTGCTGCCACTTCCCTACAACATTGTTGTCACCATCGTCATCACTGCCACCACCCTCACCACCATCGATCATTACTTTATATCGCCGTTATCCACTATTGCCACCACTATTGGCAAAAACTACCACCCTTCGCCATCACTACTGTCATCACGGTCACCTACCTACAACATCCTCATCACCACCACTGCCACTATCACCACTACAACTCTACCTCCATCACCAACCACATCTACTGCCACTACCGTCACCTCCACCTTCCACCGCTGCAACCACCATCACAACGTTCACACCACCACCTCCACTAAACATATGATTGTAATGTATGATCAACTGTTGGATAATATTAAATTACTATCATGTCTTATACTATCAAGCCTAATACAATCAAACCTTATACTATACAACATACCAAACGGGTCCTATATATATTTTTTAGTGTACATATATACTATATAGAAACAAACAAGGTCTAACACAATAGTAGGTAATTGCACTCCTTAATAATCTAGCCCAGACTTTAATCCCTAGGCGGCGCGTATGAAGAATGATTTATTAGGCAAAATCTACCCACTTAATGTGATCTCCGACACTCGAGATCAAGGATTAGTCTCATGGCTGTTATACCTCCGCAAAGCAAGCACGCCAATTTTGTGGCAGCCTCTGCAACGCTTCCAGGAAATGGTTTTTTGTTGTTGCATGTTTCAGATGCTCTATGACTTTGTCGATCAGTGGTCAAGAGGATTCGTATGTCTATGAAGCATTACCCACATAGTATACATGTGGTGATTGTTTTCAGTGGTGCATATAAAGTTCTTCTTAAGCTGTGTCTAATTGTTCAAGTAAATAAATGTGAAAAATATGTTGAAAAAGCTAGGATAAATATGATGTGGATATTCTTAACTAGATTATAATTGTGACAAGATAAATACGGTATAATATGCACACACATCAAAATCTAACTCATTACGTGATATTCATTTATCATTTAGTGTGAACATTTGCAATGAAAATATTAGTCACTACTACTGTTTGCAATTGGTACCTTGGTCAGGAAAAAATACACATTTCATTTACATAGCACCCACGTGGCCAGTTGTTATAGAATCATTGCACTGGGGTCTTCCAAGAGGGATGCTGAAATTAAAACCCATCAAATAGCATATTTTATCTACCTATTTTTGCACAGGGCATGTACCCTACAAAGCAATTCATAATTGGTGATTCACTCCTTGCTCTAGTATGGAATCAAACAAAAGAATGAATTAAGGTTTTGAGATAAACCTCATATATGTATATGATCATTTTATTATATGTGTGAAAACTGAAATCCAAATGTTGGATTATTTTAGATCCTGAAGCCAGTTAGAACTAGCTTTGAAATCTACGAGAGATACCCACTAAATTGTACGGTCAGGATCTATCTGTCGGCGGAATTGAAGATGTCACCTTAAGCACCTTCACATAGGCACGCTTCAATCATACAACAACACATAATGCGCAATTTGTTTAATGTTTACTATCACTACAACTGAGAGACAGAGACAACTATTTTATGATACAGAAATTTTAGGTGCATGTGATTCACCTCCAGGCTATGTTGTCTGTCCTGTTTGATGATTTGTCATGAACATACCAAGGCCTTGTGATCCTCAACAATTATTTAAATTTTAAATATAGTAGTAGTGCTAATAATGCATGTATTTATTTATTAATTCATTCCCTCTTCTTTATACTGTTGTTTAATTTAATATATCTGCATTGCTGGAACTGCCTCAGGCATCTTGTCCACAAAACTTGAACGCAATTGGTCAAGGCACTGGGATTTGTTTGGCATGCCTCTAACCTCATGCAATAGCTAGCACTTCGGTTTCTGTGTGTAGAATCTTGAATTCTACAAACAGTTATAGTTCCTGTTGCATTATAAGTATTCTATTTAACTGCCAACAGTATAAACTGGAGAGCCTGATGGGGATGTAAGAGCAAATTAGCAGTCTTCATCAAATTCAACAAGATTGTAACTGAAGTTGAGTTGAAAGGGAGAGCCTTTTTGCCTTTCCTTCAGAGATCTTCTTGTTCAGCAGAAAATTGTGGTGTAATTGAATTCTGTAAGGTAAGAAGCTATATCCATTACTAAGAAGCTAAATTCTGTTAACATAGATTTGCTTCTTGGAAGTGCATGTTTGAAAACTCGTGCGGAAACCCGGCAAAGTAATGGTGTGCTGAAGCAAAGTTAAGAGAAATTGTTTATGTTCATCGTGATTTTAGCTTCATATTTTCAAACGAGTTTCCAAACATAACTTCATTCCTTGATGTTTGAAAAATGAATTTTGTTTCATGTTTTTCTTTAAATTTACCATCTGGTTTTAGAAACTGATAGTTGCCTTATTTGTTCCCTTTTAGCCTGCAAGTTTTGCTTCATATTCTCTATTTTTATGGTCATTGGCTTCTGTAACATAGTTTCTTTGCTTGGCTTTGGAGATGATATATTAATTTTTGGAATTCGTATCATGTCATTTGTGTGAGAGTTTAATGACATGTTGAATAGTAGATTGTAGAGTGGCTTAAAAACTAATGTAGCAGATTACATGAATGAGAGAGAAAACAGAAAGTGAATTAGTTCAAACAATCTAGTTAATTGGTTTCCCTTTCCTTATGGCTCTAACCATAATGAGATTGTTTCTTCCAGCTATCTTTTTAAACCGGGCATAATGAAAAGAAGATAAAATTATTGTCTAGATCATGTGTTTAAATCAGCATTGCAATAATTGAGAGGATAACTTGAAAAATGACATCATGTGTGGGCACATATGAAAAGCTATTATTATGGTAGGAAAATTAACACGCAAAGATGTCGGGAAGATATTTTTTTCTTGATGGGTTTCACTCAAATGTGGTCCAAGGTATTGAAAGGATCAAGAGCAAGGAAAAGGAACAGACAAATTATACTAAAAAGAAGCTGATGCCATCATTTTGTACTAGCTAGTGTTTCAAGAATCAATCAAGATTCCTCAAACCATTATGTTTTCTATATAAACAACTTCTCATTCATCAACTGCATTCTGTTAGAATTTTCCTCATTTAAGCTTAACTGCAATATATATAAATATATAGCTTATATGAAGGTTCTGTTCTGTGGTATCAGGAAGACAAGTCCTAACATAAATTTCCTAGAGAGAAAACTTGTCTGTGTTTCTTATGGAGAAGCCTATAAGGTCCTGTGACAAAGAATACATGAGGATGGCCATGTTGAAGCATGAAGAAACTTTCAAAGAGCAGGTACCTTTCTATCTATTACTTGATATTATTCCTCAACCATTATCAGTATTAGAATTCGAGTTAGACCTAACTCTACACTAAAAGCTAATTAAGGGTGATTGTGGGGGTTCTTTCACCCTTTATATGGACTACTTTAGTCATATCTCTATCTCTGATCTCTGATCAATGTGAGACTTTCTCGACAATCAGCAAATTAGATACTAAGTGTCCTGAGATTTTTCACAGGTATATGAACTTCATCGTTTGTATAGGATCCAGAAGATATTGATGAAAAACATGGAAGCCAGAAGAGGCATTGAAGTAAGCTATTTCAATAATGCAATTAGTTTAACTCAAAATGGAAATCATAAAGGTGCACAAGAAAAGCCTCAGATCAAATTTGATCTAGAACAGCCTGCAGAGGAGCATTTTGCAGAATCAGAAGATGGCGTCCTAGAAATCATAGATGAGACTGAGATTGAGCTCACATTAGGCCCCTCAAGTTATAATAGAGGTAGGAAGAAAGTTGAGACACCACTAACTTCAGATTCTGGACATAGCTTGTCTTCTTCTTCCACTGGTTCAAGCCATAGAAACAAGATCACAAGATACAACACTCATCACAGAACAAGAGAAGAATCAAGTGGAATTAGAAACAGTTTTCATATTGAAGAACAGTTGAGATCACAAGAGAGGCTAAAACAGTCACCTTGGCTTTTCCAAGTGTTGAATCTGAACATGACTTGAAAAAAAAGATAAAAATTGTAAGGTCAATCAATGTGATCTATTTAAATTTCTGTTTAGGAGTTAAGACTGACTTTGTGAATGATGTTTGTGTGGAATGTTCTGCCAAAAGTTATGAAACGTGGTGGGGTTTGTTATGTCTCCCATATGACGACTTTTTTTTTCCTTGGTGCCCAGTGCCCACAGACATTACTATTCACTTGTCACATGCCACTAATATTTTCTTGATTCTGCAGCTACTCACTTTTCTTGTCACTAAAGCCTGAAAATCATCCTTTCATGGATTAAGGTGGACAGATGTATGTAGAGCTTGTTAAATTCCTTACAATTAAGAACTTTGTATGAAAGGCAATGAGATATTCCAATTTAATTAGGTTCTCACCATCAAATTCATCCTTTCAACAAAGAAATTTTTGATAAGTGATTTTGTTGGAGATAAAGAGGAGCACAAAGTTGGAGAACACGCACCTATAAGTTAATATTGAAGACTATTAAGAGATTTGGATATCACATATTTCCCAAAATTTTAAGGTACTTATAAATGAGTCACATCTCTTATATTGCTTTCAACTCAACCATTCTTAGTTAATGTGAGACTCCTACTCACATAGTACGACTCACTACCACATTACTATTTCCCCTCATGGAAACTATTCACACGTGCACTATCACTATCTTCACCGCGTCAACGAGACATGTCGATTGAGCACCAGATTGTGAAGAAAACTTTCAATACAAGGAGCTATCGTCATGGTCACACTAACTATAGCTCTGAAACCACTTGTTGGGAAGATAAGGAGAGCCCAAAGTAGGAGAGTCTGCACTAATGGACCAACAACGAAGAACTGTGAGAGTTTAAAATATTCCATCTTTATGCAAAATGTTAAGACATTAAATTTATGTGTCATATCTTTAATATTGCATTCATCCGCTCATTCTTAACTAATATGAGAATATTCAATAGAATTCTTAAATGATTTTGCTATAATGTGGCAACAGTATGTCTATTTTCTTAAAATAAATTTTAAAATACATAAACTACTCACCAAATCCTCTATTCTCTCTAAAATTTGTTGTCTTTTGAACCAATTGTTAAAAGAATTGTAAACATGCAATTGAACCAAATCCCCTGTTCTCACAACTGTAGTTGTTTCATTTTCAAGTTGTGTTTATAGCAAAAATAATTTTAACTACGTAGTTAATTTTTTTTATTATAATAAAAATAAATAAAATTATTATTCCTTAACAGTGAAATAGTTTACTCCCTTATAAATAAATATTAATTTCTTAGGAGTAAATATAGACTAATATGTTATCTGATTCTATTATTTAAAATTATTTCTCTACTTATGTAATAATAATTTATAATTTAAATATGAAGTACATTTGAAAAAATGATATTCTTAATAAGAAAATTATTTTTTATTTTTTATCACTTGTCACTACTAAGATAAATCCAATTGGTTAAATATATAGTTTTTACTTTTAATTAAAATAGACTCCCTTCGAGAAAAAAAAAAGTTAAAATAGACTGATTAGTAAAAATTAATTAAATGCAGATTAGTAAAAATTAATTAAATTTTATTTAATTTTAAAACATAGGCTCATTAGTTAAAATATAAAAATAAATAAATTTCTTTTTTTTGGTCCTTTAAATAAATTTAATAGAATAATAACTTTTTAAAAAAGTTAATTTAGAAATTAGTTTTTATTGGTCCTTTAAATAAATGTATTTTTTATTCAAAGAAAATTTTGGTATATTTTTTTATTGTTTATATCATTATTCTGTCTACCTCAAACACAAGATGAATAAGGGCATGTTTGTTTACCGTTTTTAAAACAGTTTTCAGTTTTTAAAAATTGGAAACATGTTTAGTACGACCTGTTTTCGAAAACTGTTTTTGAAAACAGTTCTCATTTTCAGTTTTTAAAACTAAAAAACTAAAACAGGTAAAAGATGTTTTCAGTTTCAGTTTTTAGTTTTCAGATATCAGTTTTCTAAATGTTCGAAAACATGTCATTCAAACTATTTTCTTTTTCTGAAAACTGTTTTTAAAAATTGTTTCTGAAAACTGTTTTAAAAACTGAAAACTAAAACTGCTATCAAACAGGCCCTAAGAGTCTATCATGTTCTTATCATATCCTGCCTTTATCAAACTCTCTATCATATCCTGCTCTCATTCTATCTTTGCCACCAAAGAGACCCTTAGAGTACAAAAGCATTCATTGCCAAGGATTTTTCCACCCTAGTATGCATGTCTCATCATTAATAGGTATTCAATCACTCCTCATTTTCCTATCTGACTTTGTGCCTAATTATTGCATTACCTTTACATAAGTCACATTTTCATGATAATTGTCCAATAGACGGGTCTCAGATGAAAATGTGGAAGAAAACAATAGAAAATGAGCAAAACACTGAAACATGCTACATAACACAGCTATGTGCAGAGGTTAGCACAACTATGGATGCTTCACAAAAGCATGGTTGTGGTGAAGATTTACACGACCGTGGATTCTTTCACAAAGAACGCTCATTACATGACATTGACAACAACACGACCTCGCATGTGTAATAGTGCACATCCGTGCTACTTGTAAATCACGACCATGCTTGTTGTCGCAATTCACATTCGCACCCCACCGTTTTAATTTGAAGCCCAAATATGATTCTTATTTAAGAAAAGGGTTAAGACCTGAGGAGTTGGGAGCAAGTCGAGCAGAGTTCTGCCATCGAAGATCGACGAGATGCATGTTTAAAATTCCGAACATGAAATTAAAGCATCTCAATCCTTCCTAATGTGTATTGTTCTTGACCTTCTTAAATAACCAATTAACCCAAAAGCTTAAGTTATTGGGTAAGTGTCACTTTAATGGTTTAGAGTTTATAATTTCTATGCACCGACGATGTAAAGTTTTTTTACACTGTCAACCAATCAGATTTCAAGAATTTGAGAAAATCTCTCTTTTTATTTAGTTTCATTAATTGACGTGACACATTCTTGAAATCTGATTGGTTGACGGTGTAAAAAAACTTTACACCGTCGGTGAATCATCCTTTTTCTCAATGGTTTTATATTATACTAGGATAGTAGCCCGTTTCCGTGCGATGCACGGACGAGCTATTCTACCGTTTAACATATTTAATTTTGTAATTTATTAATGTGATGAACAAATTAATTCACATACATATAATTTGTAATTTTTTCAAATATATAACATCAACAAAATTTATTATTAACTTTGCTAAAACATAGGTAACAATCAAGTGATTATTAACTTTAATGTATGTGTATAACAAATGTGCATTTTGCATTTTATCCGTTTTTCAATAGACTTAAATAAGTTTTTCATCGCTCCAAAATACATCATTTTTGTTTTCCATCATATAATTTCTCTCCACATTAAATTACATGCTAAGTCACAACAAATTCAAGTTCCACATGCATATTCAACCTTGGATAGTTTTACCATTAAATACATTCAAGCAAACATGTAAACACACAAAGTGCCACAATTCAGGGAAAGTATAAGTAACATAATCAAAAGTTACAACTTCCTCAAGATAGATTACTGGGTGTATACATGAACCCTGTATCTATTTGGCTGGATCATTCTCCACAACTGCATCATGTGTCCTGCAACAATATCTCCAAGCCTCCTAAATGTAGCTCATAGATGTCAAACCGCCGACAACAAACCTCACCCTTTAACCCATAATTGGTATGTCTTTCACCTCATATCTCACCAATGAAGTATCAAAGAATTTCTCATTTGTTTCAAGATCAATTTGGAAGCAGAACATTTATTTCATGAGGCAAGTGTCCAAAATGTTCTTGCTAGACATGATTGGGGATCATCATTCGCATTTGAATTTCACACCGTAAGTAAAGAAATTAGGCTTAATAGCACTTTTGGTCCCCCACGAATGTGAAATGTGCAAACGAGATCCCTAAACTTCAAAAATAGCATACTGCATCCCCGACGTTATCCTCTGTTAACAGTTTTGGTCCCCGGGCATTTTTCTGTCAAAAAACTAACGGTTTCTGGATTTTCCAGAAAAATTCATCCTCTTCTTCATCTTCTTTAATATTTTCTTCACCTTCTTTCAATCTAATCTTTTTCACTTCCCAAAATCAACAGAGGAGATCCAATTGATGTAATGTAAATGAAATTAGTTAGTTTCAAATCAACAAAACCAGAAAGAAATCCCAATTAGAAACAAACATGGAATCCAGAAAATGAAGAGAACCAAAACTTAGATCTGGGTTTCACGGTTTGAGCAAAAAGAACATATCTGACCCAAAACACTTCAAATCAGGGCAAAAAGAACATATCTCCACAACATTTATCTCAGAATAAAACCCCCAAAGTTTCTTCCTTTCCCACCATCAAACCCATTATTCTCCTCACATCGATCCTTCGATGCACACCTTGCATTCAACCTCCAAATTCATCACGACGGTTTGAGACCAAGATTATTCAGTAAAGTTTTAATCTTTTTTGAGAGGAGAGGGTATGGATTTCAGGATCGGTTTGATTGAAGGTTGGGGATTTGGGTTTGGACTTTGTTAGATTTGGTCCCTGGGATGGGTTGTTTGGTTCTGATGAGATTGAGTTAATGTTTGTTGGTTTTTGAGGTTGTAAAAGAGAGGAAGAAGATTGAGTAAGAAGATTGAGGAAGAAGATGGTATGGGGCGCAAGTTCTGTTTTTTTTTTTTGGGTATTAGAAGAAGAAAGATCATTAGGAGATGAAGAAGATGGTAGAGATTGAGAAGAAAAAAGAATTACGAGACAAAAACGATGAAGATGATTTTGAATTTTAGATTTTTTTATTTTTTATTTTATGGGTTTTGGGGTTAAGTGAAGGAGAAAATGATAGAACATGATAGAAGAAGAAGATTGAGATGATGAAGTTTCTCGGGTTTTATTTGTTTTATATTTTGTAATTAATTTTATTTGGTTTAATTACGTATTTGCCCTTAGAAACCGTTAGTTTTTTAACGGAAAAATGCTTAGGGACCAAAACTGTTAACGGAGGATAACGTCGGGGATGCAGTATGCTATTTTTAAAGTTTAGGGACCTTGTTTGCACATTTTACATTCGTGGGGGACCAAAAGTGCTATTAAGCCAAGAAATTAAGTATACTGCAGCAAGGGGGTGTTTGCTTGTGGGGTTTTTTTATAGTTGCTGGATTTTTGTCAGCTTTATGTTTGACATGATTGGTTGCAGTACCGTTGTAGTTACTGCTATATGGCACAAATATATACATTTTATTTGGCTTCAAAAACAATCCATTTTTTCTCACATATTAGATTGGTAAAGAGAGATTATTTTTACAGAGTAATTTGTATGGATTGTTCATGTAAAGTTTTTCACACAACCAACCAAATTTGAAGTGGTACAAAGTCGAGCCATTTACTTTATGAAGTAGTTCCACAAGGATGCCAAGTCATAATCCAACAAAATGATATACGAAATACAAAGAACTCAGCTCAGGAGCATGAATTAGTGATGAGAAGTGCTTTTCCCAAGATCTGCTAATTCTTAAATTCATAAAACACAAGCCTATAGAAAAGGAATTAAAACATGCACTTCAATTCTCATTCCACAAGCCTATTTTGGTGTGAATTGGTTGCTGTAAAATTCATTGTTAAGTGTTAAACTGAGAGGAGTTAATCTAACAAACCATGAAATTAAGATTGCTCTATTATCATAAGCTCCACAACAATTGATGTGGTGTTGACAGCTAAAAAGAGAAAACATGCAATTGGATCAAGAGCATCTGCTTGCTGGCACATAACCCTAAGAACTCTAGTATCAAAGAGATGTAGTCATTGATGTCGCTCATTTGATGTAAGATTTAGCGCCAAGACCATGGGACCTTAACTCTCTCACCTTTCTCTTCTTTCTCAAACAACTCTAACAAATACGGGTTAATGTAAAATTGTAATTTGTAATAATATAATTTTAAACTAAAACTAAAATTTGGAGCTAGGCAGCTAGCCAAACATGCTTTTATTTATAATCAAAGTTTGACTAAAGTATTTGAAATAAGTTGCTAGCAACTCCAAAATTTGGAAAGTCTAAAAGAAGTATAGTCGATGCACAATCATGATCAAAGGAACAAATCATTAATACAACCTATCATCTTCTCAAGTATAGCTTTTCCTTTTTATCAAATTTCCAAAGACCAACATATTTTGGGATTCCTTCCATCATTAGGATGCAGCAAATGCTATTCTTGCAGAAAAGTTTTTCTCCACTCTTTTCTGATAAGCTCCTTCTACAACACCTACTCCTTCACCCTAAATTCTCCTACATCAATTTAATAGTAATACATGCAAATCAACCGGTTTCAGTTCTCCTACTTATTGCAACTTATGCTACCAAATCTTCATATAAGCAAAATCAATCATATTACCAGATAATGGATATACTGCTAGAAAATTAAAAGTTCTTCGAATTCTCTTATAAGTTACTCCTCTTTGCTTGTCAGTATATTATATTCCAATTCTTTGTAAAAAAAATCAATTTGATTTCACACACCTTTTTGTAAGTAGGTTAAGACAATATTTAATCAAAAGTGAAGCACAAACATGTTAATGAAATAAGCATGGTTACTGTTGTTTCATATAAAAGACTAAAGAGGAAGAAAACAAAATTCCAAATAAAGAGAAGACCGAAACATTCAAGTTCCATGACATGTCATTGTATAATTCAAATATGCCTTAAACTTATCTCAGACAGACAAAGTTTTCTTTCTTTTTCTTCAGTTTTATCTTTTGAATGAAGATGAACATGCATTTCCAAGATAGCAGGGAAAAACAAATTTATTCATGATGAAAAATATATTGCTGAAAATCGCACAATATTGTAGAGGTTCTATCAGGGGATTGAAAAACCTCCCTAATTTGCTATAAATTGCAAAAAGAAGCAGGTATACTATCAAAGACATCTATAACAAACCATAAAGTTAGTCATTTAAAGACAAAAGCTTAACTTTGTTCATTACCTACTGATTCCTGTAAACTCTTCTTCTTTATCTTATATCTAGTTTCTTCCTCCACCTTTCTGGCACACACTCTCCCTGTCTTTTCTTTCCCAATAATTGAATCAAAATTTATATTCTTTTGCTTGAGTTCTCTCTTACTGCATCCCCTTCTCATACATGGTTCAAGTTTCACTCATACTTTCAAAATGGGGCTTGATCATCATGCCATATGTGGTTTACATGGCTTTGTTTGCACTTCTCTTTTGTTTATGACAATTTCAAGCTGGATCCACCAGGGGTTACTAAGTGAAGGTAAGTGAGCAATTTTTGAAACTTTTAAGTAGAAACCATATCGAACTAACCTAGATATATCTTTTTTATGTTTTAACAGCTAGAAAGACTCGCAAACAAAGTGGTTTGGACCAAGTAAAATTTGACTTCTGTGTTAAATTCCTTTCTTCCTCGAGTGATTAACATGAGTTGGTTTTGGTACTCACCAGGATCAGCTGCAAGCTGCAGTTCTGTTATCACTCCAAAACAACACTGCATGAATGAAACCAAGAATCACACATATATATCACTCCAAATTAAAAGAAATCCTGCTCTTAAGGCATGAGAAAAATGCTCATTTCAACAATCATGTATATCTCATGATCGTTAACCAATAAAAATACATAATAATAGAATTGAGGGCTCTTTGGCTTGCTTTGGACATCAACCTCTATGTTCTCCATCACTGCAGAGGCCACTAACGGAATTCCACCAATAGCTTACAAGTTTCATGTTATATTGAGCCTAAGCAAAAGACAACAGAAGAAATAACACAATGCCTTAAGAAGAAGGAATAAGAAGAAACCCGAATCAAATCTTAAATTAATAGAGACATACACAAACACAAAGCACCAAGCTTGACTAACTAAACTGGATTTTGAAGCCATGATGGAGAAAACAACAGAGTGAAAAGGGGTTGTTCAAGTGCAGGGCATGGTGAAGTTCCATCATTGTCAAAAAAAAAAAGATACTGGAAAATATTTCTATCAAAGTAAGATCAAAATTACTTTTTTTTTTCAAAAATTGGAGAGCAAACAAAACCATCTCTCATTATTGTCACAATAATTATTTGAGATTAGCAAGAATAGCAAATTCTCCACCTTGACACAAGAGTTTCATAAATAAATAAATAAACCAAGAGATTAGCTATACACCTAAGTATAACACCAAAGCTAGCAAATACAACACACCATAATTGGAGATTAAGTGAAAAACTGAATGATGAGGAAGACAATCCCCTTTACTACTTACTTAACAGAATGCAGATATACTATTGCACTCCAATATTCCACATTTAGTTCCTATTTTTTTCTGGTAGCTCAGATATCATACCTAAACTTATGATATGTAACAGAATTATCTACTAAACCCTCACTATTAATGGGGGGAATACATTGGATCTTACTTAAGTTTCAAATCGGGGAATACATTGTTCAATCGTTCCAACGCTAGAGTAGATAACTCCAAAATGAACTTATTAACATATCTCTTAGTTTAACTATCCAATTGGGTAAATTTTAAATCATAAGTTGAGGAAAAGGAATTTTATTGCCAGCACTATTATTGGTAGGAGATCCATTTCATAAGGCAATCAAGAGATTTAAAACCAGAGATCAGGAAAGGCAATACCACACATGATTTACAAAACACTGAAGCTTGACACAAAAAAGAAAATACCATTCTCGTGTTTAGTACATTGAAAGTGAGCACAAATCCCACCTGAAATATGAGTACATCTGTCTCATGCAAGAGTCTATTTTATGAATTTCTTTATGAGCTTTGTGACAGTAAAGAGCATCCAAAAATATGTCCTCCTCACCTACACATTTCGAGCATCTCAATAGTTAAGACACAAAGTGGAAATATGAAGTACCTTAAAGTATTATATGTTCATTTAAAGGTTAGAGATGCATGCCTTGAATAGTTCCAGCAAGCGAAGATAGATAGCGGCAAAATCAGTGACCTTGTTGAACTTGAGAAGTGCCATGATGTCATAAAACAAAAACTGACAGCTCAAGCTTAGAAAACTTTAGAATCATCCTGAGAAATAAATGTACTTAATTAAGGATTAAAGAGATTTGACATGCTTTTGTGATGCAGAAAAACTTGTTGATATCTTGGTCATGAAACAAATTCATTTAGGATTGAGGATTTAAATTCTTGGGATCTTATAGAAGTAGCAGCGACTTAATCTCACCAAAAAGCAGTTATCAGAAAGAGCCGATGAACAAAGAAAGACAAATATGGTATGGTGATATGAAAGTAAGCAAAAAGACCTTGCCAAATAACACTTACAGAAAGAAAGAAAGAGAACACCAAAAATAGGGATAGGAAAGGATATAAAATACTACAAACTGGAAAATGAGTAGTTATAGCATAAAAAATGTAGACCAATAATATCAGATTCTCTAAACAATATGTAACTAAGCACATTACTGAGCTTGAGCTATATATCATCTTTCTATCTCATTTAAATCTTCTAAACCAAATATTACTATTACTCCTTGAAGACTAACTTCTACAGAAAAAGACAAGACACCAATCATTTCACTCAAGAAACAATGTATTTTCCGTCAAGCATCAATCTCAACAACTCAAGATAACATAATTTCTGAAGTTGATAAGGTATTATCTCAAAAATTGATACGAAATTTTTTAATGTATTAAAAAAAACCAAACCCTGAATAAGAGAAGAAGAAATGAGACTGGATTTTATTCAGGAAAAAAATAAAATACATCTTATCTTTTATTGAAAACAAAGCCATGTTCAAAGAGTCCATGTGGCTAACCCAATAAATCCCAGCCCAAAAATAGCTACTGTAGATCTTGGATCGACACTATCAGTTTATCTCTCAATTTACCGAGTATGAACCATGATTCTTCCACTGCATAAGAAAATCTCCAACAGTTAAATATTTCAAAGTAAAACAAAAGTTTCATTATGAGGATTGAGGATTGAAGTTCAAATCCCTTCTCTTTTCAATTTACCAACTTAAAAGTCATAGGTGAAAGTAAATAGGAGCAACAATCACATTCTACAATGAAAATCCCACAAATTAATTAAAGCCTAAAATCAATTTTAATCTACACACAAGAATAACTGAATGACAACAAATTGAGCTCTCAACTTAAAAACATCATACCTAGAAAAACAAACAACAAACCAACTTCATAAAACAAAAAACCCAACAGGGCAAACCTCTCGCCTCCGCACCAGAGCACCGCGAGGTTTAGTCGCTGCCGTCCCTTGAACCATCTCCTCCGCGGAGCCACCACCTAAAATTAAAGAAGAATTGAGCATAGAGCAATGTTGCAGGATGGGAAGAACAACAAAACAAAGCAAAGGCAGTATTTATAGAGAAACAAAAAGGAGAAAGCCATAACTCTATGAGAAACATGACATCATTTGAATAGGATAACTGTGGGATTTATTGGGAAAGAGAGAAATTGCATAAACCCATAATCCACCTGCTATATTCCGTCATCTTCTCCTGTCCTCCTTCTTCTTCTCACCTAACCCAATCTTGAATGAAGCAACATATGTTATATTTTCCATTATCTTCTCCTGCTATCTAGGGTGGGTGACGAAAATCGTACTTCCTCTTCCATCATCTTCTCTTCTCACACTCTTGTTGTTCCCTTCTTCCATCATCCTTTCTTCTCCTTCTCCTTCCTCACTGTTCAACGGCAGACTACTGATGGGAAAGGACAAGTGGTAAACCAAAAAATGAAAGATATATGTCGTAGGTAATGTGTGGTTAGGTGAATAATAGATATCCGTTGGATTAGAAGTTGAAATCAATGGCCCAGATTTGAGGTCTCTTAGGAATAGTAACTTGAGGTTTTGCCTTAACTAATAGTAGATTCTAACAGTTCTACACAATTGGCACTAAAACTTTTGGGTGACAAATCATTGAAAATAGAGAAAAATGACCATGTACCGATGGTGTAAAGTTTTTTTACACTGACAACCAATCAGATTTTAAGGATGTGTCACGTCAATAAATGAAATTAAATAAACAATCAAATTTTCTCACATCCTTAAAATCTAATTGGTCGACGGTATAAAAAAGCTTTACACCGTCAGTGCATAATTTAATGGGGTTAATTAGTTCTCCACTAGTAGAATTTATATCTGATAATATTGTAACTTCTCTAAAGGCATTTGGTTAAATGATTTCTTTTTCTCATCCAGTCTTGATTTATTTTCCACCCATCACTGGCAAATCACATACTTACTTAGGACTAAGCTAAGCCCAACATGAAGTTGGAGGTCGGATAACTGTCTGCTATCACAAGGACATCAGATTCCTTACCAAATATTAAAACATATTTTAACATGTTTAGGTTAGGTCTATCTCAAAATTAAATATGTGTCTTTAATTAAGATGCATGAACTGAAATCAAACCATGGACACTCCTAAGCTGTCACTTGAACTATCCATCTTTCTATAAAAGTTTTATATTCCAAAGGACTCAATAATTTAAACACAGACCCCACTCATATGAGATATATCATTATATTGTATTCTCCCAAGGATATTATAATATATGCTCATTTGGAATATATAAGGCTACTGTACTGTTACAAGTTTTTTACAAGTTGAGATGACCGGCCTAAATTTTATGAGCTCATTCCTATAATTCTACTAAAATATGCTTTCGCCATACTTATATAAATAGAAATACAAAATTATTTATGTGACTTTTTTATTTTGGTTATGGTTGATGAGATTTGCACCAATAATCCTTAGTTTATTTCTTGTTTTGTTTTGTTTTCTCTTTTCTTTTTCCTAATGTGTAGTTGAAATAGTGTAGTCTGAGGTGAACTATATTACCTAGTTAGGTCTTGCACAGGTGCAAGATATCTTTAAGCCGTTTGATTTATTGGTTTTTTATTAGATGGTCAGGATTGTCTACCTCTACTTATCATTGCGCAATCTTTTTATAATTATAGATTTCCCCTAAACGTTAACCTTATTCTCACCTTCCAGGTTCGAAGAGGCAGAAAGTGTAGCTTGTGGATCAAGGCACAATAATGGTTTCAAGTGCCTTAGAGGCCCTGTTTTTGTTCAAATATAACATGGCAGGTGGTGGAGAAGCTAGTAAACGGGTGCTACTACAACCAGCAGGATGTTGTTGCAATCAGTGGTGGTGGAGATGATGGTGGGGGTTGTGAGAAATATTTCTAAAATATATGAACTTAGAAATATGCGTTGTATTAATGGTTATAATAGTTAATGTTCATGTTCTTATATAAACATGGAAGACCTTCATCTAGGGTTTATGGTAGCCATTGTTGAGTATAAGAGAGAATCTGCTTTATTCAATAGGAGCCTAGCTTTTTATAGTGGAGCTTAACTCTTTTTCTAAACCTATTACATTTGGGCCTTGTTCTCAGTCTATTGGGCCTTGAGGGTAACAACTTAGTAGTCATATTCTCAACATGTGTACAGTTATAGTCTCGACACTCGTATAGTTATGATCTCGACACACATATAATTATGGTCTCAACACACGTACAAGTATCTCAATCCGTCATGTCCCACACAGAGGTATACATTCGAGGTCCCGCCAAGACCACATAGGGCGGGTCCGGTCCACATGCCCGCAAGACGCCGAGTCCTTAATGCCTAAGGACGAAGCGCGTCTTCTTCATGCTCTTTCTAGGGAGGGTCAGGTCCAGTTCATTATTACATTACTATGTTGAAAGTGGAGGTCCCGCCAAGACCACATAGGGCGGGTATGGTCCACATGCCCGCAAGACGTCGAGTCCTTAATGCCTAAGGACGAAGCGCGTCTTCTTCATGCTCTTTCTAGGGCGGGTCAGGTCCAGTTCATTATTACATTACTATGTTGAAAGTGGTTTAGTAGATGTGTAATTGGTTACTTACCTGCATGTCCATGGTTCAAATCGTGGTTTCTAATTTTTGTTCGTGAATTAACAGAATTAATTCAAAATTTTAGCAAATTAAAGGCAGGAATCAAACTCGCAAGGCACGTCCCATGTGAGGGGACGTGTTTGCCAAATGAACCAACGTGACTGTCAGGAATTATTTTGAACATTTATACTATATAACGGTTTCTGGAAGTTGTTTCCCCAAAAGATATTTCTTTTCACCAAGGGATGTTAATATCTCTTTATAAAGCGATGCTTGAGCAAACAAAATAGACATAAAATATGTACGAAAATTGGATTCATTTTATCCAATTTATCTCTCATTTACATTATTTTAAGTCATCCTCCACTTCACTAATGCATGAGTGAAGTGTGGGAATCATACTTCTGTTAACTATTATCAAAGATAGGTTTGGTGTGCTAGTAAAAATCACATCAATGTATTTAAAGTATCCTGAAGCCTAATATACATCAAGGCATGTTAGGAAGCCTAATACAGCAGCTAACTTTTGATCTTGCACCGATGCAAGACTTGATATGTAAATAAGTAACACAAGAAAGGGGGGGTTTGAATTGTGTTCTTAAAAATTACTTGTTAAAACTTTAGTTTATGAAAAGAAGATAAGTTCTTAAGAAAATTGTTCTGGTGACTTTTCAAAAACTGTTTAGTGCAGCGGAAGTAAGTAAATAAAGCAGAACGATCAGCACACAGGAATTTATACTGGTTCACCCTAAACGATTGGGCTACGTCCAGTACTTGGCCACCACCAAGATTTTCACTAGCAAGTATCAAGGACTTCTCCAATACAAGTATTAGACAGGACTTCTCCAAGTATTATCACGGACTTCTCCAAGTATTGTACAGGACTCCTCCTAGTATTATCACGGACTTCTCCAAGTATTGTACAGGACTCCTCCCACAATCAACAAGATTGTTTGGCTCTACAAGAAATCTCTTCTCAAAAGAGTTGGTGTAGACAATTTATGGCACTGGAACTCTCAAGTGTTTTGGGTTCTGAAAGGACGTTGGAACACACAAGAGTTCAGAATCTAAGAGAGAAGTAAGAGAAGAGGTTTGACTCTTTTAAGGTTTGGTATTCTCTCTTGATTTAGCAGAGGTATGAGATCGGATTTGACTCTTAGGAAATCTGCTGTGAGCTTTTAATGCTTTGAAGAATGTTTGGAGTAACTGCTCTGAGTTCTTTCTTTTCTTGCAATAAATTTTTCTCTTCTTGTCTTCTTCAATCTTCAGATATGTCCTTTATATATGATCTTGCTAGTTGTGTAGCCGTTGAGACACAAAATCTGGCCGTTGTTTGTGGCCGTTATGAGTGTCATCTAACCATTGATTCAAATCTCCGGTTGGTAGCTTCATTAAATGCATGCTGCTGTTCAAAGCTATCCTTTAGCCAAAAAGGTGTACTTTGTCAGCTAGTAGGTGGTGATAGCTTTGGGCTACTTTGCAGAAGAGAGACATTTTGGAAAAGTGATGTTGACGTGTTGTCCTTTTTCCTCTTCATTGGTCATCGAGACTTCTCTCTTCAAAGGTAAATCAGTTTGCACGTGACCAGATTAGTTTCCTTCTGACTAAAGCATGGGGCAAATAGTTGAGATACAATTTTGACTTTCCCGCTCAAAGGCTTCTTCTGAAATTCTGAGGTATGACGTGGCATGAAACGATACAGAATAAGTGTCTTCCTTGTTTACTGGACGATGCGGTCATATCTTGCGTAAACTTCTTTTTCCTTATAAGGCTTAGACATATTCGTTGAAGCATGCAACCTTATAATATATATTTCCTGAAAAATGTCATTAACATCTGGAATTAGATTTTAGTAGAGAAAAGTATTTATAAAAATTGTTAGGATCAAAATAAGATTGAAACACGTTGTAACACGTTTGAACTTAACAATCTCCCCCTTTTTGATAATGACAATTTTTATTGAAAAGGATAATGATCAAGAGTAAAAAGAGTTTATGCTCCCCCTAAATTGGGTAAGATAAAAGTTTTAAAAAAAACTTATTCAAATCATATTACTCCCCCTGAGTTGTATAAAACTTTGGTGTTAGGTTAAGGAAACAACCTTGAACTTGATCTTAAACTTTTCTATAATTCCTAAACTTTTCTATAATTCCTAATTCCTATTTTCTCCCCCTTTGGCATTATTAAAAAGAAAGGGAAAAGAAATTAGTAGAAAGGTATAATATGCATAGTAAACATGGCAAACGTTAGTTATAAAATGATAAGCATGATGGAACGATAAAATATGCATAATCAGTGAACAATTGTCTGAAAACATAAAAGTAAATGCGAATTGTTCAGGATAGAGAGTTGGCCATTAGCCAAAGCGTGTCAGCAGCTGATCGATTTTCTGGGCAAGAGTCATGAACTGCTGGTTGATGTGGTCACGGTGGTCTTCAAAGTCTTCTCTGGTGACAAATTGAGTCGCCAAGACTTGAGCACTTGAGCTTCCACCTTCAGTCTTGAAATCAGCTTGAAGTCCCTCAGATTCATCTTCTTCTTTTCCATCAGCAGAACTGTTCAGTTGTGACTCTGTATCATCTGCTTCTTCAAGCATCTTCTCCTTTCCTTTTTCAGTGTTGACTTTCTCAGAATGAGAAACAACTTCAGGAATGTGAGTGGGTAGGAGTACAAACACCCAAGTTCCAAATTTCAGTGAGAGCGCGGAGGTCCGATTCATGAGAGAATATGGCAGAGTACCAACATATCCCTCAGAGACACTCAATTTCCAGAACTCTGGATCAGGAACTTTGCAAGCGTGAAGTTGGAACAAGTAGTTGTCACCCTCTTGTCGTTTCCATGTAGCGGTGAGCTGATTGCTTGAAGACTTGTCAATCTTTCTTGCCAGAAGGTTCAGGTAGCTTTTGAACGATCCCTTGGTAGTCCTCAAGGTGCGTCTGCGTTGGATAGCAGAGGACACTAGCGTCTGAAGGCGCCTCTTTCTTGCTTGAGAAAAATAGAGAACAGTACCGGATCTGCTTGCCTTCTTAGTGCTTGCTTTCGTGAACGGTTTGAGAGTAGAAGTCATATGCTCATCGGCAATCAATGACTTAGGCAAAGATTGAACAAGTTGGAATGCAGAGGCATTCTCTTGTGCAATGGCAGTTTGGTCAGTGATGAAAGCAGTGTTCATGGTAGAGTTTGGTTGAGATGTGAGTGGTTCATTTGTTGTTTCAGTCAAGGGTTCATTGAGGTTTGTGTTTGGTGGGAGTTTTGGCAATGGTTCAGTGTGGTGTTGTGAATGTGTTGGAGAGGAGTGTGGTGTTTGAGTATTGTCAACAAACAGTGAATCCAGAAATTCTTTGTTGGACATTTCAGAAGGAATTTCTTGATAAGGTAAGAGAGAGTTTGCTAACCTTGTGTGAAGGACAATGTCCTCATCAAAGAAGGGCTCCTCAGGTTCAGCAGAGAGAATCTTCCTTTTCTGATATGCAGGTTGTGGTTCAACAGTAACTTGAGATTCTTCAAATTGCTTCCTCAATCTCTTTAGCTTTTTGGGTTCAGTATTCTTGACAGGCGGAGAACCTTTTCCTGATCTGGTTCTTGAAGCGATGGGGTTGGATTGAGAATGCAATGGTTCACCACTCTTCACAATCATGATTCGAACAGACTGTTCTTCCTCGTCCTCAGGGAACGGTGCGATGCGGAGAGCTGCAGGAACAGTTCTCTTGGACGGTTCCTTCTTTGACACATCGGACAGTTCTGTCAGATTTTTCTTCCTTGTCTGGACAGTCTGTTCATCAGATACCTTTTCTTTTCCTCTGGTGTTTTTCCTTGTTCTGGGCAAGTATTCTTCAGGAACATCAGAGGCATCAAAGGGAATGTTCATTTTGCTCACATCTCCCAGTCTGATCGGTGAAGGAAAGATCACATCTTCATTCAAGCGATCCTCTGATTCCAGAAACTCTTTGATAACACCTTTCTTTTCGAAAACAACGGTCAGCAGTGAGCCAAAAGGAAGGTATCCTTGGCTTTTCTCCAGATAGTTGATCAAGTAGTTCCACATCAAGTGTGCAGGGTTAATTTTCACTCTTTTCAAGATCTTGTACAATGCGTACCTTGCATGCGCATTTACATAATTTCTTGCACCATCCTTTGGTAAGACAACCTTGCTAATCACAGCATTGTTGAACTTTACATCATCAATGAGATTGCCCACTTCCACAGTCAGTGGTTCCTCTTGGTTCTTCCAAATGCACTTCCAGTCATTAACTTTCGCAAACCAATTTGGGGAATATTTTTCACCAACTTCCAACTTCACATTCAGTGCTTCAGCCATGTCGTTGAGAGTCACTGAGATGATCTTGTCATTTACTTTGGACTTAATGACTTGTCTGTGATTTATCACAACGGCACAGTCATAAAATTCCTTTACCAAAGGCACATACACTTCGCGCTGAGCCATGGTGTACACCGTCTCCCAGTCCTGATGAAGTAAGTCTGCAAGCCCAGCCATCTTCACGAAGGCAAACACCTTCAGATCAAAGTACCTTGGGGACACAAGAGAGTTGTCACCCAGTTTCTCAGTTTTCACGGCTCCAACCTCCTTGAGTTGAACAGAGCGTTGGCGGTTGATCCTCTCTGATCTCCTCTGGATGATCTCCATTTCTTCAGCAGAGTAAGGTGTTTTACCACCTTTCTTGGATGGGGCCTTAGATTTGGAAGGGGCTTTGGAAGAGGTAGCAAGAACTCCGGCCATTTGGGAATGAGAGGAAGTTTCAGAGAAGGCTTAGGGTTTCTTTACTTGGAAGAGAGAGAGAGAGAGTAAATGTCAAATGAAGTGAGGTGAAAGAGAGAGAAGGAAATCTTTTGGATATATTTGATTTGGAATAAGGAATGGCAGTTTTGGGTGGTGTGCAGATGGCGGTTTTCTTTTCATGAGAGGGAAACTATTAAACAATTGAGCAGTTGAGACCACGCGCGTTAAAAGTAAGAGAGATAACTGCTTCGCATTTAATGTGATGAGACCTTTCAAAGTTCACTGTTGTAGCACGTGCAAGAGTAATGATGCATTGAACTAAACAATGTCTTTGCCAGCTGTTAACCAAACGATATAGATTTCCTGAGAGCAACTTCATTGAACGGAGAGTTGTTGAACGATTTGATCTACTGGTTGAACAGTGAGGAGACAGAACAGTGCGGATGTTCTTCGAAGAACGAAACCTGCAAAATAGAAACCTTTGTTTCCATACCTTTTATTGAGCAGAGTGCATATTTATCCTTGTTCTTAGATCTGAGAATCTGCCTTCTAAAAGAGGTTTCGTGAGTATGTCAGCAAGTTGATCTTCTGTGTGTATATGAGATATATCAATGTTTCCCTTTGCCACAAGATCTCTAATGAAATGATGTTTGATCTCAATGTGCTTTGTTCTTGAATGCTGAACTGGATTCTTGGCAATATTGATGGCACTTGTGTTATCACATAAAAGAGGTATCTTGTTTTCATGAATGTTGTAATCCTCAAGTTGATGCTTTATCCATAGGAGTTGTGTACAACAAGAACTTGCTGCCACATATTCAGCTTCAGCAGTGGATAAGGAAATAGTGCTTTGACGTTTACTTGTCCAGGATACTAAACAGTTTCCCAGAAAGTGACATCCTCCACTAGTGCTTTTCCGTTCAACTCGATCACCAGCATAATCCGCATCACAAAATCCTTTCAACCTGAAATCTTCACCTTTCTCATATAATAGACCAAGATTAGCAGTACCAATTAAATATCTAAAGATTCGCTTAACAGCACTAAGATGAGATTGCTGTGGGTTTACCTGAAACCTTGCACATAGACAAACACTAAACATTATGTCTGGTCTGCTGGACGTTAAATAAAGAAGTGAACCAATCATCCCTCTGTACGATGTTGGGTCAACTGGTGAGCTTTCATCACTTTTGTCCAGAACAGTGTTGGGATACATAGGAGTACTCATCTCATTTGACTTGTGCATGTTGTATTTCTTGAGCATATCCTTTATGTACTTGGACTGATGTATGAAGATCTTGTCTTTCTCTTGCTTGATTTGAAGTCCCAGAAAGAATTTCAGTTCTCCCATCATACTCATTTCAAATTCACTTTGCATGAGAGTAGAAAATTCTTTACACAGTTTATCGCTAGTTGCACCGAAGATGATATCATCAACATACAATTGTACAAGGATGTAGTCGTCCTTCAATTGCTTCCTGAAGAGGGTGTTGTCAATCTTTCCTCTTGAAAAACCATTCTTCATGAGAAAGTTGCTTAGACGATCATACCAAGCCCTTGGGGCTTGTTTTAAACCGTACAGAGCTTTCTTCAACCTGTACACGTAGTCTGGAGTGGATGGTTCTTCAAAGCCTGGAGGTTGCTTCACATAGACTTCCTCTTCAATTACTCCGTTCAGAAAGGCGCTTTTGACATCCATTTGATATAGCTTGATGGAATGTTGACATGCAAAAGCTAGGAGTATCCTTATTGCTTCAATTCTTGCAACTGGTGCGAACGTTTCAGTGTAGTCAATTCCTTCTTGTTGGTTGTAACCTTGTGCTACTAGTCTCGCTTTGTTTCTAGTGACTTTCCCATTTTCATCCATCTTGTTTCTGAAGACCCATTTAGTACCAATGATAGATTTTCCAGTTGGTCTTGGAACTAGGGTCCATACTTGACTTCTTTCAAATTGATTTAGTTCTTCTTGCATAGCCAGAATCCATCCTTCATCTTGTAGAGCCTCTTCAACGTTCTTTGGTTCAATCTCTGAGATGAATGCGCTGTTTGATTCTTCTCTGAATGCTGATCTGGTCTTTACTCTTTCTGATACACTTCCAATGATTTGTTCTGGTGGATGATCACTTCTGTACTTCCACTCCTTTGGAAGTGAGATTCCGCTTGAAGTCATGACTTGGTCGGACTGTTCAGGAATAGTACCAGGAGGTGACGGAGATTGATCTTCATGAACTGATTCTGATGGTTGAGCTCTTGTTGTGTCGTCATCTGCTTCATCATGATCTGCTAGGTCTAGATTGAGAAAATCTCTTTCTAAACGATCAACGGCCTTGATTGAACTATCATCGAACTTGACATTGATAGATTCTTCAACAACTTTTGTTCTTGAGTTGTAAACTCTATAGGCTTTGGAGTGAGAAGAATATCCAAGGAGAATTCCTTGATCAGACTTATTGTCAAATTTTCCGATGTTGTCCTTGGTGTTGAGAATGTAACACTTGCATCCAAATGGATGAAAGTACGATACAGTTGGCTTTCTATCTTTCCATAGTTCATATGGAGTCTTTTTCAACATGGGTCGCATAGATATTCTATTCTGAATGTAGCATGCAGTTTCAATAGCTTCAGCCCAGAAATACTTTGGTAGGGAAGTTTCACTGAGCATTGTCCTTGCCATTTCTTGAAGTGATCTGTTCTTCCGTTCAGCTACACCGTTTTGCTGTGGTGTCCTTGGAGCTGAGAACTGATGGCTGATACCTTCTTGTGCACAGAATTTTTCAAAATCTTCATTCACAAACTCTCCTCCTCTGTCACTGCGAATGGCTGTGATGCAGTAGCCCTTTTCATTTTGAACTCTTTTGCTGAAGATCTTGAATGCTTGGAATGTTTCATCCTTGCTTCTTAGGAAGTAGACCCAACAGAATCTTGTGTAGTCATCGATAATGACAAAACAAAATCTTTTTCCAGAAACACTAGCTACCCTAGTGGGACCAAACAAATCCATATGTAAGAGGTCCAGAGGTTTGCTAGTACTGACAAAGTTTTTAGCACGACAGGAGGTACGATGCTGTTTGCTTTGAGTACATGCAGAACATGTAGCATCAGATTTAATAGATAGTTTTGGCAAACCACGTACTAAGTCATTACTTATGATTTTAGTAATGGTCCTTAAGGATGCATGCCCTAGCTTCCTATGCCAAAGCCATGTATTATCCTCTGATGATACTAGACAAGTTACATTTTGATTTGCTAGGTTTTCCAAGTTCGTCTTATATAGATTCCCTTGTCTCTGAGCTTCAAAGATGATTTTGTCATCGGAATCAGTAACACTACACTTCACTTTATTAAAGGAAACAGTGAACCCACTATCACATAATTGACTTATGCTAAGTAGATTATGTTTTAACCCTTCAACTAATAAGACATTATTAATTACTGGAAGAGGTTTCTTACCAACAGTACCTTCTCCAACAATGAATCCTTTTTGATTTCCACCAAAGGTTACAAATCCACCATCAGATCTAACTTGAATCTTGGGGAACATAGACTTTTCTCCCGTCATATGACGCGAGCATCCACTGTCTAGGTACCATTGTTGGCGTTTCCTTCGTTCTGTTAAGTAAATCTGCAACAGGAATTATTGATTTCTTAGGTACCCAGATTTTCTTGGGTCCTATAGGGTTAGTTGCACGCTTGGGAGGAATCTTCTTCTCATAGAAGATTTTCTTTCCTTCCCTTTCTATTGAACAGTTCACAACAAATTTAGATTCACTATCAATAGAAGAAGTAAACGATATATCAGACATAGTTTCATTAGACGGTTCACTGCTGTCAAAACCCAGACCACTTTTATCATATAAGTCTCTACTGTTTCCACATAGTTTAACTAAGTTGCCATGCCCTATTGTGAAAGTAGATAAATCATCAATCAAAACTTTGATTCTTTTCTTTAAAGCAGATACTTCCATTGTGGAGTCTTGTTTCTTTAAAAACTCATTTTCATGAATAATGGAATCTTTTTCTTTTAAAACTTTCTCATGTTCTTTTTGCAACTTGGAAAACTGTTTCTTCAGGTTCTTGTATTTTTCAGATAAAGTGTAAGAATGTTCAAGCAGTTCATTAAACTCTTCTTCAAGGTTTTCAGATCTTACCTCATCATCTTCATCATCATCTGATCCATCTACTGAAGCCATGAGAGCGAATAGAGATTCTTCATCTTCTTCTTCCTCGTCATCTTCAGAGTTGTTTTCAGAATCATCCCAGCCAGTTACTAGAGCTTTCTTCTTCTTGTAGAATGGTTTCCTGACAGGCTTTTTAGCTAGTCTAGGACAGTCTGGTTTGATGTGACCTGGCTTTTTGCATTCGAAACATGTAATGTTGCTTTTGTCTGCAGTTGAGGTGCTTTCACCTTTGTGTGGAAAGGATTTCTTTTTCTGACTTGATTCTCTTTTGTTGTGCTTCTTCAGGCCTTTTCCTCTTTGTTGTTTGATCCACATCTTTTTGAACTTTCTGTTGAACAGTGCTTGCTCATCATCGGACAGTTCTTCTGAGGAATCTTCTTCATCCGACATTTCTTTCGTCTGACTGTTTTTGGAGATGTTAGCTTTGAAGGCGATGCTTTTCTGCTTCTTTAGGCTTTCATCTTGAGAAAGTTCAATCTCATGAACCTTCAGAGATCCCAGGAGATCTACAAGTTTTAGTGTGCTAAGATCTCTTGCTTCTTGGATAGCAGTAACTTTGGGTCTCCATCTTTTAGGAAGGCACCTCAGTATTTTTGTGATTTGATCAATGTGTGCGTATGTGCGATCGAGATTTCGAAGACCATTGATAATGGTTTGAAATCTTGCGAACATTTCATCAATGGTTTCATTTTCCTTCATTTTGAAGGTTTCATATTCAGCCACTAGTAAACTTACTTTGGCTTGACGTACATTTGCTGTACCTTCATAGGCAAGCCCTAGAGCTTCCCATACTTCTTTGGCAGTTGCGAGTCCATCAACTTTGTCCAACTGAGCTTTGCTTAAGGCACATAAGAGAAATAGTTTTGCCTTTGAATTGAGTTGATAGTCTTTGCGTTGAGCTTCTGTCAGCTGATCTTTCTTGATGGGTTCACCAGCGTCATCTTTATAGACGATGTTTCCATTTTCAATGATATCCCACAACTTGTAGCTTGAGGATTCTATGAAAAGTTGCATGTGCGTCTTCCAGTAGGGATATTCGGTTCCATCAAAGAAAGGAGGCTTGTTGGTGGATGAGCCCGTAGCGATAGCTTGATCTTCTGCCATGGATCTTTACTCTACACCTGTTAAGATGTTAGTTCTAGAGCCTAAGCTCTGATGCCAATTGATATGTAAATAAGTAACACAAGAAAGGGGGGGTTTGAATTGTGTTCTTAAAAATTACTTGTTAAAACTTTAGTTTATGAAAAGAAGATAAGTTCTTAAGAAAATTGTTTTGGTGACTTTTCAAAAACTGTTTAGTGCAGCGGAAGTAAGTAAATAAAGCAGAACGATCAGCACACAGGAATTTATACTGGTTCACCCTAAACGATTGGGCTACGTCCAGTACTTGGCCACCACCAAGATTTTCACTAGCAAGTATCAAAGACTTCTCCAATACAAGTATTAGACAGGACTTCTCCAAGTATTATCACGGACTTCTCCAAGTATTGTACAGGACTCCTCCTAGTATTATCACGGACTTCTCCAAGTATTGTACAGGACTCCTCCCACAATCAACAAGATTGTTTGGCTCTACAAGAAATCTCTTCTCAAAAGAGTTGGTGTAGACAATTTATGGCACTGGAACTCTCAAGTGTTTTGGGTTCTGAAAGGACGTTGGAACACACAAGAGTTCAGAATCTAAGAGAGAAGTAAGAGAAGAGGTTTGACTCTTTTAAGGTTTGGTATTCTCTCTTGATTTAGCAGAGGTATGAGATCGGATTTGACTCTTAGGAAATCTGCTGTGAGCTTTTAATGCTTTGAAGAATGTTTGGAGTAACTGCTCTGAGTTCTTTCTTTTCTTGCAATAAATTTTTCTCTTCTTGTCTTCTTCAATCTTCAGATATGTCCTTTATATATGATCTTGCTAGTTGTGTAGCCGTTGAGACACAAAATCTGGCCGTTGTTTGTGGCCGTTGTGAGTGTCATCTAACCATTGATTCAAATCTCCGGTTGGTAGCTTCATTAAATGCATGCTGCTGTTCAAAGCTATCCTTTAGCCAAAAAGGTGTACTTTGTCAGCTAGTAGGTGGTGATAGCTTTGGGCTACTTTGCAGAAGAGAGACATTTTGGAAAAGTGATGTTGACGTGTTGTCCTTTTTCCTCTTCATTGGTCATCGAGACTTCTCTCTTCAAAGGTAAATCAGTTTGCACGTGACCAGATTAGCTTCCTTCTGACTAAAGCATGGGGCAAATAGTTGAGATACAATTTTGACTTTCCCGCTCAAAGGCTTCTTCTGAAATTCTGAGGTATGACGTGGCATGAAACGATACAGAATAAGTGTCTTCCTTGTTTACTGGACGATGCGGTCATATCTTGCGTAAACTTCTTTTTCCTTATAAGGCTTAGACATATTCGTTGAAGCATGCAACCTTATAATATATATTTCCTGAAAAATGTCATTAACATCTGGAATTAGATTTTAGTAGAGAAAAGTATTTATAAAAATTGTTAGGATCAAAATAAGATTGAAACACGTTGTAACACGTTTGAACTTAACAAGACTCATTCCTAACTTTCACCTTAGAAGACACCTGTTGAAATTAAGCAAGAATGGGTTAATGGGTTCTCCCCCTCCCCCCCTCTCTTTCTTTGCTCATAGGACTCAAAATTTGAATTTTCAGCAAGAAAGAAGATATGATAGTTTGATACCACTAAGCGCGTAGATCAACTAACTCAAGGTTGTTTTAACTGAAGAAGTGATCTTGAACTCAAGTCTCTGCTGAACGCAGTTGCATTAAACACTTATATGGAGAGCAATTTCGTCAATGTGAATTGTCAATTCTTCAAGCGCAACGAAGGCGTGCAATTATTGGTGCAAGATATTTCGTAATAGGGTTCGATATTTGCACATACACATTTGCTTGACATAATTACGACACATACATTTAGCGGCAATTTTTTACCACCGTTAAACCCAAAGAGTAAAACCAAACCTAGTATTAGAGGTTTCAAAACCCCTGCAAAACAAACATGCAATATTGTGGCGGCCATTTCAGTCTTTCTAAACTGTTTAAAAGACGCTAAAAAAAAGAAGCATTTAGCGGGGGTTTTAAAACCCGGGAAATATTAATACACAATCTTGTGCCTGTCAGTTGCGCTTCCTAAACCGCCAGAAGGTCGCAGCTAGCTACCGTATGTACACAAATCATTATTGTTCGTAATATTTTTATTTAAAATGTTCTTGAATCTTGACATGAGATCAAAACAAGAGCAAAACACGAATGAAGTAAAATCGAAAGACTAATTCTGTTTACGTACAAGTCTCTGCAAACAAACAACAAACAGACAGGTACTCTGCAGTCTGCACAATCTCAAGATATGGAATGGCGTATTTTCTTCTCTGGTTTCAAACGATCTTTGAAAGGTGTTGTGACAGTATCAGCAGCAGCACGTGAAAAAGGATAAAGACGCCCAAGTTTTCTGGACACAGATTTCATGAATGATTTTCTAGGCAATGGAGGCTTGTTCACTGAAGGTGAATAAGCACTTATCAAAGGACTACTAGGAGCTGATGATTCATGTGCAGGTTTTTCAATCTCTTGTAGCTTCATCTTCAACTTCACAATCTCTCGTTTCAGTTCTTCATTTTCTCTACGTAAATTGGAGATTACTTTTGAAACTGGATTCAGCTCAGCAGAATACACATTCAACTTGTCAGGAATCGAAGTACCATCCCAATTTACACCACCATCATTCATGGTCTCGCGAAGATGTTTCTGTTGGAAAGAGAGAACTTGAAGTACTGTTTGGACCGGAAGCCTGTCATTTTGAGCAGCGTGTGCACGCGCATCGCGTGATAGCTTCTGGCAATGCATCACGCTGCAAACGTTCTTCTTCTCCATTTCACTTAGAAAAGGATGAGCCTGAGAATTGTTGATAATTCCAAATTTTATCAGCACTCATCATGAAGTTCTAAATTGCAGTCGGCAACCACAAATGTGGCTGCATTGTAACGGGTTTTAAAGTCCACGCTACAGCATTGTGACCGCAATTGTGGCCATTTTAACCCGCATTTATCGGTTCGCAACTGCAATTTAAAACTTTATGATTCCAACGTGTCATGTAAAAATTTAATATGAGAAGAACACAGTAACTATTATATCCTTGAACTCAATGACAGAACTATTGTAAGTTCAATTTTGTCATAAACCTATATGACAAGTGACAACATCAATGTATAAAGTAAAACCAAATATGCTGAAGCCTAAAAATATGTGCTGCATAGGAGACACAAAACTAAGGTACAATTTGATAGGCATGTTCTCTTTCTATGTTTGGTGCATATTAAGAGCAGAATAAAACATGGCAGAAAGTAGGAAAAGTGGTACAAAAAAAACAGAACATAACACCCTTTTTCATGCTGTTTTATCTATGTGCCAAACATTACCTATTATTAGTAATTAGTATGCAAAATACTAAACTATGAGTGCTTGTTTAAGTAAAAAATTATAGCAGTACAATAAGTGGAAATAAGCTTCAATCAAGAAGGCTTAAAAGCATTTCATGTCCCTGATGTATTACAGTTGTGCAAATGTTGCCCCTACTCTTTTTTTGTCTACGTTTGTACCCTCCATGCTTCTGAAAAGTGCAACGAATGCCCCTCCGTCACTCTTACGTTAAAAATGGATGATGTGGCTGTTAAATGTCACATCAGCATCCTACGTGGCGTGACACGTCATTAAATAAAAATCAGAATTTGGAAAGGTGGGGGGGTTCGAACCCAGGACTTCAAAGTGGCAAAACAAGCCCTTAACCAGTTGAGCTACTTAGATAATTGTTATATTTAGCAACATAATTTTATTTATAGAATTTATATTATTCATCTTCTTCCCTCACCATCATCATGCCTTTTTCTTCCTCTTCCCTCATTATCACCATGCCTTTTTCTTCCTCTTCTTCCCTCACCATCACCATGGAGCAACCACTGCATTTTACCTTCCTCTTCTTCCCTCACCATCATCATGGAACAACCAGTAAAGCTCTCTTCATCGTGCTTTCTTTTCCATGGCTGAGAAGCCTTACCCACCATGGTTGAGTCATCACCACCCTCAACCTTCATCATTTTCCCAACCTTAGTTCTTCGAATTTCTTCACTAAACCCTCTCCGGATTACCTTAAAAACGTTTTTGGGTGAGTAAAGAACAATTCAGGAAAGTTTGGGAGAATTCTGGAGATTTCCCGGCGAAGGTCTCGCCGGAGAAGGTGGCGGTTCACGGCGGTCTATGATGGAGTTTCGCCGGAGGAGGAAAGGAATAGTGGGTCTTCATCCTTTCGCGGCCAGGAACACGACGGTGGTGTCCGTTTCTCCAAAAGCTTTACCGTTTGTTTGGAAACCTCATTTGCAGGTCGGGTGGCTCGCTGGAAAAGCTCTCAAATCTCGTTGATACTGGTTAAGTACCTCAACTGGTTAATGGTTGTTTTGAATCCCCAAACGCAGCCTAAATTTCAATCCTCATACCCAAACAGAACACCCCAAAAAAATAAAAACCGGAACTTTGAATCTCCTTCTTTAGAAATCGTAATTCCAATTTCTTCGATAGCAAACGCAACTCCAACGACAATTGCACTGAGAACCTCAACCAGTGTTATATATTACATTGTTATATATTACATTGTGTTACAATATTTCAAATTAAGGGAATAAAACAAAATCATTTTCTATATCCTTAAATTGAGTTTGTCAGATTCACGTGGAGTGGGGTTGAGTTTGAGAAATTGCTGAAAATGTGAGTTTGTTCATGTAGGAAATTTGTCAGAGTGAGGGAAGAAGATGAATAAGATAAATGCTATAAATATAATTCTGTTGCTAAATAGAACAATTATTTAAGTAGCTCAACTGGTTAAGGGCTTGTTTTGCCACTTTGAAGTCCCGGGTTCGAAACTCCCCCCACCTTTCCAATTTCTGATTTTTATTTAATGACGTGTCACGCCACGTAGGATGCTGATGTGGCATTTAACAGCCACGTCATCCATTTTTAACGTCAGAGTGACGGAGGGGCATTCGTTGCACTTTTCAGAAACATGAAGGGTACAAATGTAGACAAAAAAAGAGTAGGGGCGACATTTGCACAACTGTAATACATCAGGGGCATGAAATGCTTTTAAGCCAATCAAGAATGAGTAATTTGAGACGTTGTACAACCATCTTATAGCATGTTTAGGTAATCTTCTCTTTCTTCAGAATGAAATCTAAAATTCAGAAGCTACTGCTTCTGCTCATAGTTGATTCTGATTTTTGAGTTAATTGTAGAAGAATTTCTAAACATGCACTTAGTATAAAAACCGTACCTTGAGATAGATGTCTATGGCTCTATACTTCCCATCTTCTGTTGGTATTGATTGTTCAGGAATTAGTTCAGCAATGCTGATGAACTTTGAAGCCGGTAAATTTCTGTCAGCAGCTATTTCAGCAAGGTAGTTCTCCATTAACTTTCCAACCCTTACAATACCTCTTTGTGAAGGAGAAAAATACTCATCATCTGCACTGGACACTGAATGATTTCCTATTTCAAATTCAAGGTAACTCACCACGATCCTCTGCACTGTATCCACATCAAACAAAGTGTTCCCGGGAAAGGAATAGGAAGGAATCAGAAGATCATCTAAAACAGCCTGTCCTAATTGCATGGCCACTCTCTTCTCCAAATCAAGCCTGCAAGCAACGGTTGTCTCAAGATAGATTGCTGCTCGGAGCAACATGGATAGAGAGCTGACAGACATTGCATTCTTCTCTCTTGGTAGAAGGCTCACTAGTGTCTCTACAACAACCCTCTTCTCGTGCTCATGTTGTGGTTCAAGCTCCTTCCTTCCCTTTCCAAATATCTCCTGCACCACAAAAATGAAATTTCAAGATTCAATACATAAAACCATACTGATGTAGGAATGTCTTGAATTTCGTTATGAGGAACAATTCTATTCTATTTAGGCCAAATTGGAAGAGTTTATTTAAGCATACCTTACAGCATAAGCGTTTATGCAAGTGTTTAGGAGAACTTATGTAAATAATTTATGACCTATCTATAATCTCTTTTTGACATTATTTTCATAAGTTGTTCAGATTAGCTTATGAATAAACGGCGATACCTACCGATAAACTAATTTTAGCTTATTCCAATAACCTTCTCAAATTTGCTTCTAAAATAGCGCTTATACAATAATCGCTTATTTCCATAAGCTTTTAATTAAATTGGACAATTAAGGTTGCAAACAGGATAAGGATACTGGAAAACTATGCTACAGCTTTCCCCAATCTTGGAGGTCATAGATATCAAAACTTGTGGGCTATCATGTACATAGGCTTTATGTGTTACCTTTTTCTTCTTATGTATTGCTTTTCTTAATCACCTGGGTTGTTCTTAAGTCCGTTTTTTTTCTTATTAAGTGCATGTTGAATTCATGATGGAAAACTATTGTCAGTAGACAAAATTAACTTCCCTTAGCTTTTGTGTATGTCCACCGTAATTTTGACTAAATCATGGTTTTGCACCTGAATGCACTAAAATAGTTTCTGCTCTCAAAAGAAAAATATATAGAAGTTTTCCATGTTTTAATAAAGGGTCTTACCAAACCTTCCAAAGATTTCTGAGCATAGAGCATTATAATAGGACCAAGATCAAACTGCTTAAACCCTCTTCCCATCATAGCAATCAAAACCCTTTGAAAAATGTCAATTCTGAGAACTGTCAAATCTTCACCCCACCAATGAACTACTGGCCTTCTGTGAGATGCCATGGAGGAAGACATCACTCCATCACTGCTACATTGACTTCTTGCAGGTGAACATAACTGGCTTTGCTTGGAGGCCATGTATGCAATTGCATCTATGCATCGGTTCACCAATTTCGCTTTCTCTGCAACTTGAAGAAGCGTTTCTGGCATATGCAAGACAGAAACAGCTCCGGAAATGGTTTCTAGTGCCACTTCATTCAAGTAAAAATCACTCCTTCCCACCAAATTTCCAATGGAATTGTCTTCTGTC
The DNA here is from genome assembly GCF_012489685.1 of Lotus japonicus. Classification (NCBI taxonomy): domain Eukaryota; kingdom Viridiplantae; phylum Streptophyta; class Magnoliopsida; order Fabales; family Fabaceae; genus Lotus; species Lotus japonicus. The sequence continues at coordinate 13,107,979 of NC_080044.1, forward strand.
ATCTCAAGATACTCTGCCACGCAGCGAAGCATAGCGATGTTTTCAACGCTTATTTCGAAATTTATCCCATAGCAGAACTTTGCTGCTAAATCAAATGCTTCTGCTCCCCCGGGGACATTCGAGAGTTCAATAAATGAAACATCAGCTTCACTAGATTCTGAAACCAGCTTCCTTATGTATCCACACTTGGAAATTAATGGAAACTGCAAATTACATCACAAGATATGAAGAAAAGTTCAATAATTATGTACACAAATATCTTGCTTCATAATCTAAGGTCTTTTTGAATATAAAAAGCAAATAAATTGACTGGAAAGAAAAGAAAAGAAATAGCATGTATGATGTGCTATCCACAGTTGATTGGAAATTAACAAGAGCTATATATCAGTACTCTCCATATAATGATCCTCTGATTGATTAGATTGATACATGCAGCAAAAGATACATGTTGGTTGAATTGGTTCACTACCTTATGTAATGAAAAGGAAGCATTGTCAATTTGAACAGTGACATCACTTGGAATCTCCTGGGGAAAATTCCTGTAAATAAGTAGTTCAAGAAGCCACAGGTTTTCAGTAATTTTACACATAACATGTAAGAAAGTTGGGAGCATATGGAATAAGAGAATTCGATGAATGAGTTTCAGAGGGTTAAAAAGTATATATACCATTCACTTGTTTTCTTCATTGCACTAGATTTAAGTTCCTTCTTCCTCAGCAAGTCACCAGCAGGCAGCAGCTGTTGTAGATTTCTCTTGATCTTGCTCCTAAAGAGTATTATTAAGAATATAATATGAAAACCATTTACATGGTTGGGTTTGATTAAGTGTTGCAAGTTTTTGTGAAAAGTGATCCAAATCAAAGGTCATCTAGTTATATTTTCTTCAGGGCAAAAGGGGTAAGGGAGCAGAATGTTGCTTACTCTATATATCCATTTGAAAATGTATTCGAATGAGAAGGTCGTCCATGCTAAACTGCACAAGTATTCTAGAAAGACAATAATGAGTAGAATCTGAAGTCAAAGACCACAAACCTTTAGAGGGTACAGCAAGGAATATATATGAGCGGTAATAGGACCATATGACTATAAGTAGGAGGAGGAGCAAAATACAAACATGAAGATGTACTTCGTGCTGTGTAGTGGGTGCTTTTAAATGATTTCGAGCGGAACACTACTACTATCAACACTCACTTTAACACTCTCTTCAACAGCACAAACAATGAGAAAGAGGATCCCATTTCACATAAGGGCTTAAATACATGGTTTGGGTCCATTCATTATTAGAATCAGTGGTTTTAACCCCTCTTTATTTTTTTTTATTTGATTTCAATCCCAGTATTTTCGAAATAGCTGTGTTAGTCCTCATATAATCAATCATATTGCATTTATAACCTTTTTTTATATTTTCTCTTTTTTACCTATCACATCACCAATCATATATCTCATTTTGCTATCTTCAATTCCTTTCTCTTTCAAAGTGTGGGAAAAAGATATCATTTTCCTATTCAGATGCACTAAAATATGGTCCTCTTCAGAATGTTGATTAATCAAGAGACACAAAGAAAACTCACATAAAGCCAAATCAGTACCAGATGATTTTGCCATGGCACATTTTGTGGGACCGGCTTTCCAAATAATGCAGCACAAATTGATAGTGCAACACCTTCATTGCTATTATTTTCGTTTTCAATGAATCCAAATGGTATTTGATACTTCGTCAACCACTAAGCAACAAATCAGAATTGGAAAGCATCGATGACATGCAATTGAGTAGTTGGTCGAGCTTGTCGGATATGTCACTAAAATGAACAAGCACTTAAGCTCGACTTATCCAAGATGCCGCTGAGCATGAGTTAAATAGATGCATTTTGGGAAACTAGCATATTTGTCTATAAAAGAAGGAGATGAATCCTGATTTGGATGGATTGCTTGTTGATCTTTTAACCTCTTTTGACCTCTTAGTTGTTGGGACTAGAGAAGCATCTCGTATTCATTTTGTCAATCTCCCCCTTGAAGATTGATTTCAATCTATCTGTTAGAGTCCCACATTGGCTAGAGATGTGGCCAAGCAATTGCTTATATATGGTTGTGCAAACCTTAACTCTTGAGCTAGCTTTTGGGTTAAGTTAGGCCTCCTTCATGGTATCAGAGCCAATGGTTATCTGACCATGGGCCTGGGCCCCTATCCTAGATCCATTTGTTGTGGAGACCTCCCATATTTGGGCCACCCGTTTCATTCCACGCTCCAGATGTTCTACACTGGGCGTGAGGGGGTGTGTTAGAGTCCCACATTGGCTAGAGATGTGGTCAAGCAATTGCTTATATGGTTGTGCAAACCTTAACTCTTGAGCTAGCTTTTGGGTTGAGTTAGGCCTCCTTCATGGTATCAGAGCCAATGGTTGTTTGACCATGGGCCTGGGCCCCTATCCTAGATCCATTTGTTGTGGAGACCTCCCATATTTGGGCCACCCGTTTCATTCCACGCTCCAGATGTTCTACACTGAGCGTGAGAGGGTGTGTTAGAGTCCCACATTGGCTAGAGATGTGGTCAAGCAATTGCTTATATATGGTTGTGCAAACCTTAACTCTTGAGCTAGCTTTTGGGTTGAGTTACATTTCCTTCATGGTATCATTGAGCAGGTTCAGATCCTCTCCTTTTCTGACCTAATTTTAATTATTATTTTTTTTCCTCTCCTCCTTCAACCACACAAACCCTTAGCCGCCGCCTGCAGCCTCACAAGGGGCCGCCGCCGCCGCTCTTCCAACCGCCGCCGCTCAGTTGCTCGTCCGTCAGTCACCGAGCCGTCGCTCCTCCCCTCCAGCCGCGCGTCTGCCCAGCCCGTGGTTCTTCCTCTCTTCGCGCGTCCCTCCACCGCGCCAGAACCACCGCCCCGACCGCCCGCTCCGCCGCACGTCAGACGCGTCGCTCTCCGCCAGCCGCGCCGCCACCGGCCACTCCCTCTCTCGGATCTGCGCCTCACAACCTAGGTGAGCCCGCTCCGTTGTAGAGGAGAGACCCGACCCACCTCAAGATCCGGGTCTGCCTCCCTTGCTTCTGGTTCGCCAGCCACCGGTTCGCCAGACCGGACCGGTTCGCCAGACCGGACCGGTTCGCCAGACCGGACCGGTTCAATCCACCCGGTCCAACCGCTCAAGCAAAAAAAAAAAAAACCAAATTCATTTCCCCTTTTATTCTGTTTTGCAGTTTCTATGGCTACCTCCGACTCGACCACTGGCTCTCCAACCAACGACACCACTATGGTCCCTACGCCCACGGCGCCGTCGTCCTCCTCTCCCAAGTCGGATTTTCATCCGGCCCTTGCTGTCACCAACATCAAAAACAACATTCCTTTCAAACTCGAGATTGACAAGGATCATTATGCTTTGTGGGCTGAATTGTTTGAAACTCATGCTCACGCCACTCAGGTGCTCCACCACATCATTCCTCAAGCTGACATGGAGCCTCCTGCGCGCACCGATGCTTCCTATGCCCGGTGGGCTACTCTTGACTCTACTGTCAAACAGTGGATTTATTCCACCATCTCCTTTGACCTTCTCTCCACTGTTATGGAGAAAGGTTCTACTGCTATGGCTACTTGGAACCGTATCGCTTCTATGTTTGAGGACAATCAGAACTCCCGTGCTGTCGCCCTCGACCAGGATTTCATCTCCACTCGCATGGAGGATTTTCCTAATGTTTCGGCCTATTGTCAACGTCTGAAACATATTTCTGATCAGTTGAGGAATGTTGGTGCCCCTGTTAGTGATCATCGTCTTGTTCTCCAGTTGGTCTCTGGTCTCACTGAGCCTTTCCGTGGTGTTGCCACCCTGATCCGTCAGAGTGAGCCTTTGCCTCCTTTCCTCAAGGTCCGCTCCATGTTGATTCTAGAGGAATCTGGTCTCGCCAGGATGTCAGGTCCGGCCTCTCAGACTGCTTTGCACAACCATATATAAGCAATTGCTGGGCCACATCTCTAGCCAATGTGGGACTCTAACACTATCTTTCCACCTTGATTAATGCAACAATCTTCTCTTAGAATGTTATTCTAGCAGATCAACAGAAGTTGAACACAACTTTAGTTTATCAATGGTCACTATCTTTACTAGAATGTCTATTGCGTTCTTGCTTACAAAATTCTTCACTGTTAGGTTCTAATTTTCAAGCAATGATCTAATAAAGTGGTAACACATATCAATGTGTTTTGTCCTTGAGTGAAATGGTGAATTCTTTGCCATATGTATTGCATTATGACTATTATACTGTTAAAACACTCATCTCAACATGAATCTCAACTTTATTAACAAATCTTGAAGCCATGTCAACTCTTCACTGGCTTCTGCTACTCCTAGATACTCCACCATAATGGATAAAGCAACAATATTTTGTATCAGCGATATCCAAACCATTTTTGTGTGTTCTAGAACATGTTTTTCAATGCATATCAATTGAATGACTTGGTCATCTTGGGAAATTGAATGAGACAGTAAGCTTTTTATTTGAACTTGCATGCACATCCCCCCTAGTAGGCCCTTTGAGCCATTTTTTAACTTTTTTAATGGTGTCCTAATTACTTAAATTCTGATATGTTGGGCCGCAAGAGAATAAAACTTCGGGGATCATCCACATTGGGCTAACATGAGCAAATTACAAGTGGATTGGACATCACATCTTTCACCCAAAACTTTAGGGCATTAGGTGTATGAGTCCTCTCACTTATAAAGTGTTCATTACTCCTCTAATCATCCAATGTGCGACTTCTTACTCACACTTGAATTCCCAACAATCTTCCCCTCAAGTGTGAGTCCATCTCAAGTGGAAGCCTCCAATTTCTTGCACCGTCGTTGGATCTCCATCAACGGGACACGCCACCTAGCCACCATTGCTAGTCTGACTTTCGACACAAGGAGCTGTCACCATGGTCGCACTAACCATCGACTTTGATACCATTGTTGGGCCGCAAGAGGATAAAACTGGGGAATCATCACATTGAGCTAACAAGAGCACACCACGAGTGGATCAGATACCACATCTTTCACCCAAAATCTTAAGACATTAGGTGTATGAGTCATCTCACTTATAAAGTGCTCATTACTCCTCTAATCATCCAATGTGGGACTTCTTACTCACACTTAAATTCTCAACATGATAGGAGTCTTGTTCAAGTGATTGATACAAAAATAAAAATAAAAAGAGTTAAGAAAATAGTGAGCTAGCAGAAAAATAGAGAGGCATTGTTCCTCTTAAATGTTGTGTAATTCTATATGAAAATTTGAGGTATGTGCCTCACACACATAAAAATAAATAAAATAAGAAATAAAAAGTATGTATTTAATTATGCTCATATGTTCTTTTCCGCTCTTAATCCTTTACGGCGCAATTCACTGAATCAATAGTAAGTTAGTTTACTCCTAGCGGGGGAGTTAATCTATGGAACAGAAAAGAAGTTAGATTTTAGGGAATTAATAATGAACCGCTCATGGTGGAGGTTTTTGGATTATTTTCATATGCTTTCAGCTTGCCTAGCCATTGTGGAATGTGAAACGTCTCCTAGGTAGCTACTCTTTTTTGACCCATATATATTCAAGCAATCACGTTTGCATAATTGTTGCAGCTAGTAGGGTCATTGAGTAGGGCCCCGTTTGGATAAACAGCTTAATTAAGCGCTTATGATCATAAGCGCTTATGACATAAGCGCTTATTTATAAGCTATTTTTAAAAATTTATTGAAATAAATTAAAAATAAGCTGTGTATAAGCATAAGCTGTTTTTCATAAGCTATCCTGAGTAGCTTATGAAAATAAGCTGAAAATAGCTTATGGCAGACCATAAGCTGTTTGCATAAGCTCTCCCAAACACTGGCATAAGAGTTTATGCTGTCAGATAAGCTCAAATAAGCTCTTCCAAACTGGGCCTAGGTATATTTTGGCGACGTATTAGCATATAAAAAGTATAGTTAACTCATATAGGATTCTTAGGTAGCATATATAGATAGGAGGGGAGGTGATTTAATTACTCAACAATCTCGAGGCTTCTCTTATGTGATTTTTTATCCTGTTTACTGCTTTTATCATTTTACTTGCTTGATTACATTCAACATCAATCTTATTTGCCTAGAGAATGAAATCACCTCTAGAATTAATGTTCATGCCTTAATCCCTTTGGTTCATAACTGAGACTTCATTCTTGAGCCATAGAATGCACTTGCTATTTATTGCGTGTGTGCTTTAAAATGCAACAATGCTACAATGTAATTAACATTTATGATTCTATAACAAAGCTTAAAAGAAATTTGTATATTAATAATGAAAAGAAATTACATAATATTTTGTCAGTTTAATGATTGTTGAAGTGAATTTTACATGTATACTAGATATAAAACCCATGCGTTGCATGAGTGTTTTTACAATTTTATCAACACTATATAAAATTTATTATAGTTTAAATAAAAATATTAAATATATTCTAGATATTTTTTTACTTATAAATTATAATAAAATAAAAATAATTGTATTAAAACATTTCATTATGAGTATTAGAGTTTTCTATGCGTAAATAATTAATACTATTCAAATTTAATAATTAGCATTGAAATAATTTTAACAATTTAAAAATGTATTTATTTAAACATACAATAAATTATAAAGTGCATTTCAAATATTTTAAATCAATTAATCTGTTTTAATATCACCAAATAAATTCTATCAACATTTTTTTTTATACTTTTTATCAACAATTAATTAAATTTAACTTTGATAGTTACAATAAATTTTAATTTTAATTTTCTAAAATATTATTTAGTAAATTAATTATTTTTTAATTTTAGCCTTAATTATTTTTCTCTGTTATACTTCTTTAAGTTGATCTTTTTTACTAATATATAATAGATCAAAATTTATAATTGAATAAATTTCTGAAAAAAATACACACATCATACTTTTTTGACATCCACGTCATACTTAATAATTTTAATTTTAAAAATATTTTTATAAATTATTTATTAATAAATTACTGCAGCACTTTTTAATTTTAAAACTATTTGCTAATTTTCTATTAATAAAATTAATTAATTTCAATTATAAATAATGTTTTCATATAAAAACTTTATTAAATAAAATTTTATTCTAAATATCATCTTGTGTATACTCTTTACACTTTTTAATGTATATAAAAAGTTTATTCTAAAAGACTTAAATGATTATAATATATTAATTTTTTATGTATGTAAAATGTTTTATAAAATAACACAAAACAACCTTATAATCTATATTAAACAACGCATGTAACTATTAAAAAAAATTCTAAGTATATCTTTGCGAAAAGCATTTAATCATTGATTATTTCTGATATTTTATATATTTATTTTATATAAAATATATTACTCTGTATAAATTAAATTTTTTTCTCAACTTGAGGTCAATAATTAATATTTTAACTACATATGTTTAAATTTTCTTTATCACATTATATTTAGCTTTAACTTAAATGTATAGGAAATTTTATAGCTAATATATAAATAATTAAAAAATGAAGATAAATAAGTTTATAAATATATTATTTAATGTTGTTAGTTGAATAGTTTTTGACATTACAATTTATTCAGTTTTAATTTTATTATTTAATATATTTATTGCAAATAAAATTCTTTATTTTTAGTGTATTTTAATGTAGAGGTAGGAATTACTTGATGTATTTAATGCAAAAAACTCAAGTCTCCTTTACATATATATATAGATAAATATAGCTAGCCTACTAGTACACAAAAGAGACACAATGGCTAGCTATGAGATCATACACAAAGCACAAGAATACAAGATGATTAAGTCAATATGAATACACTTTATATTTATCTCTATTGTCAACATGATAAGGAGTAAGGACACAAACAATTATTTACGTAGGAAATTTTGGACTATATATAGCAACCAGATTGAATTGTACGTATCAATCCGGGATCAAAGAAGTCTCCAACCAAAAATAGTCATGGACTTGCGTGTTAGTTAATATTGCACTCGGAAAATAGAAACTCATTTCATTATAGGTTGTCATAACTGTAGCAAGGTTGTTTTTCTCCCCCGTATATCATGTGACAAAAATGTTTAAATTGAGATTTTCCTATTGAATTCAATAGTAGTTGATCTTCTTGGAGCTGGAAATAAAAATGTTCTCATCTTTGAGAATTTCTGGAACTATACTTGCAACTGTGTCCATTGTTTTTCTTTCCAACTTGCTCGCAGAGGCCCAAGGTTTGAGCATTGCATTTTTTCAATGATGATTTTCTGAAATATTTTGTGAATTGAGTACTATATATACAAGCACCCTAATGATATGTTAGAAAAGTGTGGCAATTACCCAAGAGGGGTAGTTCAGTTGGCAACACAGGCTGAGTTTGTGGGAAGAGCACTCGAGTTCGATCCCCACACAATACACTCTGGAAGAGGAATGAAGAGTTTTAACTACGACTAAATCCCGAATCTGACGGCATACAAAGGGTGACCGGGTGTCAGATGTTTATAGAAAAAAAGTGTGGCAGTTCAATTGTAAAGATACATATCAAATGTATTAGAGAACTTCTTATTATGAGTGATGAATTGAGTAAAACTTGACCATTAAATATGAGATACATGTTTTATATAATCATTAAATAATTTTTAATCTAAGCACTACATGTATATATGGTTGTATAGTAAGTATTTAATTCTCTCATCACTCACAACAAAAACTCATGAAATCGTTAGTTTATATGCATTCATGAAATTTAATTTTTATTCCTTTTTTTATTTTTGCCTAACCATATTCTTACTAAAAAAATTAATGCAAGAGAGTTGCTATTATAGTATGATTTTATTTTTTCAATACGTCGTTACATTGTTTGTTGCTATTGGTTGAAATTTTTATTATTTTATGACTGTAGATGTACGCTTTCCAAGCTTTCCAAAACGTTCATCATTTCCATCAGACTTTTTTTTTGGCGCTGGATCTTCTGCCCTCCAAGTAAGTTCTCATAAGTTGTAGGCCTAGATATATAATACATGAAAATTAAGTTTGCTTATTAATAACAATTTAATTATTATCAATTGAACTTAGATTGAAGGAGCAGCTCATGAAGGAGGAAGAGGGCCAAGTTATTGGGATGAAAGAATTGAAAAGAATAAAGGTTCACAATATTGAAAATAGCATAAGAATCTTCAAAGATGTACTATCAATTTCTCTATCCACTCTAATGTATATAATTTATTTTCTTTGTTAACACCAGATGTGTTTCTGGATGTTGATAAGTTTTCTACACAGATCGAACATTATAAGCGATACAAGGTGAGTAAGAACAAGTTACAATCTCATACCATTATATTTACCCATATTTTTGAACTATTTATCATCTTTTTATTGTGTTATCATAGTACCAAAGCATCTGCCAAATATTTTTTTTATCTTTTCATATGAATTTATTTATTTTATTTTCATTTTGTAGGAGGACGTGCAACATTTGAAAAAACTAGGAATAAATTCCTACAGAATGTCCATTTCATGGAGTAGGATTATGCCAGGTAAAATTTTCAAAATAAAGTTATATAAGTAACTTTCAGCATGATTAAAATAGGAAATCATTTGATATATGTTTGATGTAATCAAAATATAATTAATTAATTAATTGTTTTTAAACCCATTTGTGTATTCTTAAAAATGTAATTTTAATTTTTTTTAAGTTGAATTTACTTAATATTTTCTTGCGAATATAAAAAATATTTTAAAAGTGGTTTTAAATATTGTGAAAATAAAAAATGTTGAAGTGATGTTTTAATTACTATAAAGAACATAAAATACTCATCATAATTTTTTTTAGAAAAGAGAAAAATATATTAGATAAAAAGATAAGCCTTGGAAACAAACCCTTCCAAGTGAGCTTAGAGTTCAAAAAATGAAACAGTACAGTGCATAAAAGGCAATAAGAATGCACAAAAGGAAAAACTAGAAAAAACATCACCAGAAAATACTTATCATAAATATATTTAGATTAAAATGTAGAAATAGTTTCTATTAATAATTATAGTTCAATTTTTTTTCAAATTCTTATTCTATCAAAATCATACCTAAACAATTTTAAAAAAGTGATTGTTTTCTAAAAACTAAGACTATCTCATCAAATAATCATAGACAAATAGTCCCTCACTTTAATTTTTTTTAATATTGTTTACATTTCCTTTTTATTTTATATTTAATGTTATACAAGAAGCATCGCTATCATTTTAATGGCAATGCTTATCTCAATCTTTGTTTTTAACAAATTGATGTAGATGGAACTTTGAAAGGAGGAATAAACCAAGAAGGTGTTGACTTCTACAACCATTTGATTGATGAATTACTTGCAAATGGTAATAATTAGATCCGATGATAGCATTATTTAATGTACACACAATAATTACTACATTTTTTCTTAACGTGTGTGATATACTTAAATGAAGGTATTACACCTTTCGTTACTATCCTACACTTTGACTTTCCACTAGCCCTTCAACAAAATCTCGGTGGCTTCTTGAATCACTCTATTGTGTAAGAACCTTCAATATTATTTCGCATCTCTATATTTTATTTTCAATGAAATGATTTAATTTATAGTTATTTTACTAAGAAAAACATTATGGAATATCATTATTTTCTTTTTTGTTTTAAAACAAAATTTCAGGAAACATTACAAGGATTATAGTGAACTCCTTTTCAAAACATATGGAGATCGAGTTAAACATTGGTCAACAATCAATGAGGTTGAAGTTACAGCTTTATTTAATTACATGCACAGCTTTGATAAGGTCCCTGCAGAACCATGCCAAATTACCAGAGAGTGCAAACAAGCATATGTTGTACTTCATAACTACCTCCTTGCCCATGCTGCAGCAACACATTTGTACAAAAAGAAATTTCAAGTACGGTATATTATGGTAGTTTTGTGTTATATATATAGCATCAACATGTGATTAACTCGATATAAATAGATATATATACATACGCAAGTTTCATTTCAAAACTTATTTGTTTGTGAAATAATTATTAGTATATTATTAACTGTTTAACCTTTCTAACGGTTACTACTAAAATCAAATTCTCCCTAATAAACAAAATTGTTAATGGCAATGAACAAAATTAAACTAGTTAACATCAACAGATTTTTTAACACAAATATTTATATTTTTCATTAATTTTTTCTAATTTGATGAAGGCCGCACAAAGAGGAGAAATTGGACTTGTACTTTCATCTCAAAGTTTTGTTCCCTATAGTTCAAAACCAGAAGATGTGGCTGCTTCTAAAAGATCTATGGATTTCTATTTGGGATGGTTAGTGCATTTAACTAACTATCATACCCATTTTATGTATTTCATATTCTTCGATTTAATTCTTCTTATAACTATTTATGCATATGTATGTACACACATAACAAAATTGTGTTTTGATGCTTTTTCAACAAATAGGGTTGTAGAACCTGTGGTCAGAGGGCATTACCCAAAAATAATGAGAAAGTTAGTAGGGGACCGACTACCTCGTTTCACTAAAAAGCAGAGAAAAATGATTAAAGGAAGCGCAGATTTTATTGGAATAAATTATTATGCTTCTCATTTTTCTAAATACGAACCGAACAAAACAAACATTAACCTTGCAGACAATTATGACTCCTTAGCATCGTCACAAGGTAAGTTTTTGCTCAAACTACGTTTTAGTTATTTCACAAATAAGAGTAAATAAACTGCAATGATCATTTCACTAATCATTGCTAATTATTTATTGTAGAATTCAATGCAGAAGGAAAAACACTTGGTTACTTGGTGAGAAAATCATTATAAGAATGTTGTACATTGATATTATAACTTACACATACATAAATATATATTGATATTTTTTTAAATGTTCATACTTTGTAGGATAAATTTGGAGGAGCCTATGTCTATCCTGAAGGATTATACGATGTCTTGCTACACCTTAAAAGAAAGTATAAAAATCCCAAGATCTACATCACTGAAAATGGTTGGTGAAGTCATGTCACTTTTTTTAGACATTATAACATTATAAATAATATCAATAATTTTGGCTAAAAATTATTAATTAATATATTTTTCCTTGAACCCTCCTTTTGTTTAGGTATTGGTTCCATGAACCTCACAAATCCATTGATAGACAATCACCGGATTCAATACATTGCAGCACATTTAAACTATATCAAAGCAGCAATTGAGTAAGTCATCTATCTTAGCATTCTACAGATAAATAAGAAAGATAAATGAAGCATTTAATTAATTTTAAATTTGGACCTTGTCCTTTTACATACCAACATGAAAATCTTATGTTAGGATATTGTAAGATTTAATGTTAGTGACGTAAGGTTTGTTCCTTTTGTTGAATATGTGCCTTTTTACTAATGCGTTTTATTTTTCTATTAAATACAATAGCTGATACAAAACTCAAGTAATTTCAAAGATATATTTGATAATTGATTAAATATGAATTTGATTTCTTTGAAAACACATAAACAATTATAAATTATATTGTTGACCATTAGCCAACTTTTAAATATTGTTTTCTTTTTCAAAAATACCATTCACTTCAAATGAGTAACATCCCTTACATGTTTATTATTATTTAAAGTTTTTCATAAATTATAAATAGAAACAATCATATGAAATCGTGCTTGCAAAGTAAAAATATGAGTATCACACGCATTCAAAAATGCAACTGTGTTGTTTCTTGTTCTCACAAGTAGAAATAATTTTTATGTTTTGAAATATTTTCAATGGCAGCAAAGGCGTGAATGTTAATGGCTACTTCATTTGGGCGGCATTTGATACCTTCGAATTTCAAGCAGGATATTTAAAAAGATGGGGTCTTTATCATATTGATTTTAAAGGCAATCTCAAGCGTCAGCCAACAGCCGCTGCTGAGTGGTACAAAAACTTTTTACGATCTTGATTGTTAATAGTAAAACATTCTTCATATTGCATTCAACTGAGAATTGGAAATAGATAACAAGATAAAGAGAACAATCATCACAATTGAAATTTGATTTTAATTTTTAAATTATTTCTTCTTTGACTATCCTTGTTCTTAGTGATATAACTTGATGTAAGAGTTTGAGAGATAAAAATCTTGTATTTTTTCTTTGTAATGATTGATTTCCAAGAAATAGCTATAGTTTTCACATTTTTAAAGGATCAAGATTTCTTTTTAAATTGTGAATTTTTATTCATTGTATTTGTGATTTATTGTTTTCATATTTTTAAGTGTGTACATAATAATTTGATAAACGATAATCAAACTATTAAATATAGTGATAAACTAGTAGCTAATTGATGATGATGATCCCAATGATAAGTCAATTAGTGTTTTAATCGAGCACAATTAGCATTTTGCAAGTGGAATAATTGTCATTGTAATGTATTTCAAACAATTCATACCATGACAAATTCGCTAATTTCCGACAATACAAAGTTATATATAACTAAATTCAAACCTGCACGATGAGCAGTGCAAGAAATAATTGATTATTTTATTTTACTTAAAAATGATATATGATATATCATATTCTAAAACGATATAAAATAAGTGTATGATGCTGAAAAGATGCAGAAGAATATATAAGTGTCGCAACCGGGGTCGCGGCGGTAAATAATAATAAATAACATAGAGCCGCCACCAATTTATTTAGGGAAATTGGAACCCTAAAAAATAAATATAAAACTGGTCTACAACGAGAGTTTTGATTCGGGAGTATTTTACGTGTGTGGAAGGTACAAGAACCTCACAACGTCCGTAAAAACAGTTACCTTCGATTAATTGTGCTAAATCTAATAACTTTGAAAAATGTTTATTGATGAGTAAGGGAAAAAATTTATAAATGAATTGGGCCCAACAAGCTTTTGAGGCTTGCTCCTACATATCTCCCAATGTGCAGTGGGGTCTTCAAGGCCAGGTAGTTCTTATAATATTTTAGGTTGGTTTGTGTTTTTTAAATATTTAAAAAAATGTTTCGTTCATTATAGTAATGTGTTCCACCTTTTGCGTAAAAAAAGATTTTAAAGTTGGTGGGTAACATGGAAAAAAGGAAATTATAATTCACCCAAAGAGAAATAGGGGTTTGTCGAGAAAAGGAGAAAGAAAGAAAATGGGAGAGACATTTAATAAAACAAAGGCTTTTCCAATTTATATTCTCTTTCTTTCTGGTGTAAAATTTGAATTGGAATTATTGAATAAATTAACTTTTGAGTATTTTATTTACTGGTTCAAACCAATGATGCTCACCAGAAATTAATTAACTACCGGGGACCAGCAACAATATTATCATGAAATTAAACCAATCACATATATCGCACAAGAAAGAAAATGAAATTTAACTTAGAGAAGATAAACAAATCATTACTTGATTGGAAGAAATTCTTTTTCCTCCTCTCTTGCCAACTTTCTTAGTGGCTTCTCTCTTGTAGGTTGGTGCTCCGATCTTCCTTCCAAACTTGTTGCTCTCGCAGTGTATGTCTAATTTTTAGAATTGAGGTTTAAAAATGAAACCCCAATTCTTACAAGTGAACACTCAATTTTGCCTATCTCTGAACATGTCTCTACCACCAAAAACCCCCTCTATTTATAGTTGCATGTCTAGGATTTCTTGCTCACCAATCTCAATATGAACTTGATTTATCCTTGATTTGTTTCTTCAATTTCCTAAATTAACTAGAATATTCTTTGGAACGATTCTCAACCATACTTGTTGATGAAGAAACACTAGAATCACCTAATTTATTTATCATTTATTATTATTTTCGTATTTATTTTATTAATAATTATTATAAATTCTGAAAATTTTAATTAATTATTATTATTTTTATAACTTTGAGTATTATATTGTGGATATATAAGTTATATTAAATTAATAATATTAAGGTAGGACAAAATTGGGTGCTGACAATAAGATATTATTTTTTGAGATTTGAACATGGGGACCTCATTCAACGGAAAAAGATATTGCATTTAATAACATAAAAGGCTATGTGATGATACTAACTTAGACATAAAATTTGTTGCTAGAGTTTCCACTCCTTTTAATATGAACCAAATTAAAAAAAAAAGAAAAAGAAAAAGCAAGAGCTAAGCAATCTCGAACAATTGATGATATATAATATTGAGTTGTTTTAATTATTCCAAACATTACAAATGACCATGCTACTTATCTCGGATAACACCCTCTGGAAACAAAAATGGTTTACCATATTTGAATTGCTCACATTTAGGCAATGTACAAAATGGTAAGTCTTGGTTTGCAATACCAAGCTGGATATCTACCCGATACACAACTCACACACATCTATAATAATTACAAAATGAAATGAAAAATAATATTTGGATCATGAACGGACTTATGCCAAATCAACACCTAACAAGTCTAAGTTGTGCATGTAGTTATATCAATGTTTCACAAGCACAATGCATGAAATTCATAAAATACAAACTAAAATAAATTGATGTTCAATTGTGCTCAGAGAGTCAGACATTTACTCTGTTATATTATCTTCATTGTTTTTGGAACTAATATACATTTATAGTTTCTATTGCCAAAAATGATTCTTGAAGACATTTATCTAATCTTTACAGTTTATGTGCCAACATCATCTTAAATAAACATACTAAGCTAGATTAGATACTGAGTTCAAATTACCTAATAAATAAGTCGTATGTAATCAATTGTCACTTATAGTTACTGGTTGTTGTCTAAAGGGTTGAAGTTCCCCTTGTGCTTTGTATAAAAAAGTTAGCTGACAAAAAAAACTCTCTTAAACGAATGCACCTAAAAAAGTCACAATACCTTTCTATATTCTCCATCATGACACCTTTAACTTGATCAGCTACTTGAGCTTTCACCGTTGAAATTTATTTTATCTTTTCAGGATGACCAACACAATATTGCATATGTTCCTCCCATTTCGCTTGCGCAAAGAGTTTGATACATTAGCCAAATCCAAAATACTATCAACACACCAGCTTAAACTTTATAGAACACAAGCTTAATACACAAACTAGCGGAATCACCCGTGCATTGCACGGGTTACTTTACTATATATATATAATATTTATAATTTGTGTAATATTATATTTATGTAATTTTGTACAATTTTTAATTACATAAAAATATAAATGTGTGGTATATATATATAATAGATTATTTAATGAATTTTATACATTGATTTAAAAAAAGATATATTAATGTCAATTGAGACAAATAGAAATTTTACAAAAGATGTTTTATTTTAAAACCATAATACCAAAAAATGTGACGCTTATAAAAAAAAAAATGTGACATCAAGCCAACATGGGTCGACACAACTGGCTTCGAGTTTAACTTTCACCTCCTCATAGGTCCCAGTTGGTTGTAACCCTCCTAAGGGAGATCCTTCAGCGCTCCTTCTAGGAGTGAGCCTCTGCTGGCCTCCTCAGCATGCAACTGGCGCCTTACCCGATAGTCTGGAGGTACTTTATCTTCCTTCTACCATTTTTATAACCAAAAAAATTGTGACATCAATGGTTTAGAATGATCAATTTGTTGTTATTGTTTTCATAATTATCAATTTATAAAATATTTAATATTATTTTTAAAAAGTACTCTTAAATAATGAAGCAAATGAATTATATAAAATTCTTGTAACAAAAAAATTATATAAAATGAATTTAATATTTATATTAAGATCACTAATATCTTTAAAATTCATTTTTCATTAGGGACAAAAAGTATACATTAATTTTTTAAAAATATATATATATATATATATATATACACACACATATATATACCCATAAAATTATTGAAATGGTGATCTAAAAATTAAATAAATAATATTTGTTTGTTCTAAATGCAACGACCGCTGCATATTTTACTTTTATTAAGTTATTTTTTCACGCCTTCCGCATACAAAAGATAAGAATCAAACTGTGCATCAAAGCATATTGCTTAGAAAACATTTGTAAATCTAGCAGGTTAATGCTTTGAGCAAACTAAGAAGATGATCGTCTGACTTACTAAATCTTCTTTCTTGTAAAAAGGAAATTATTAAAATTACAAAGTGATTGATCTTTAAACGTGTAAAAGTATGGATCAAAGTTAAACCTTTATGTGAAAAATATAAAATATAAAATGAAAATTTATTTTAATTCACAAAAACTTGGATCACATTTCAAATTCATTTTGTGTATGTCTTTCTATCTTGGAGCTCTTGAATATTATCCTTTGATAGGTTTGTCATTGGCCTAACTCATCATTCCTTTGTTGAAATAAAACATCCTCATGTCTTCCTTTGAACTTGTCTCAATACATGCTCTTCCTTTGAACTAAATGACTACTTTCAAGTAAATTCAAAATTCAAATACAAATTTAATATTGTTTTTGCCTCCAAATTGTTATGAAAAGAATTAATCAAATTTAATATTACAAAAAAATATTATTATTTTATTCTAAAAACAATTAATACAAAAATATGTATTTTCGTACTTTTCTTCAATTATTATTTAAGAAAACACATCTGTATTTCAATATTTAAAAAATAATGATCTTTATTTATTATTTTTAAAGTTCTGTATGTAAAATATTAATTTTAAATTTTAAATTATTTATGATATATTTTCGTTTTTACCAATAAATAGAAATGATTTAAGTATTTACCAATAAATAAAACAGAATTTTTTTGGTAACATGTTAGTACATTTGTACATTTTCGTTTTAGTCAACTGCATAATAAGAACCACTGGACCATCGTGTCCTTTAGCAACATATTGTAAAAATTGTTGAGCGAAATTTTCCCACAGTGTACACTTCAAGATTTTACTTCCGCTGGAATTTAATTGCTAAAGTAATTAGGTACACTACCAGAAAATCGCTGTTTAGCGACGGATTTAGCGACCGAAATATTTCAGTCACAAATAGCGACCGAGTTTGCGACGGAATCCATGATATTTTGGTCAAAATTCAAGTTTGACTTATTAGCGACTGAATTAGCGACGAAATATTTAGCGACCGACATTTCTGTCGCTAAATTTGTAGAACAAAAATAATAAAGTGATGTTGCGACTGAACTAGCGACAGATTGTGTTAGCGACCGAACTATCCGTCGCTATTAGCGACCGATTTAGCGACAGTTGTATTAGCGACCGACTTTACCGTCGCTAAAAAGTATAGCAAAAATAATAAATAAAGTAGCGACGGTATTAGCAACTGATTATTTAGCGACGGATATATCGGTCGCTATTAGCGACTGATTTAACGACGGTCGAATTAACGACCGGATTTTCCGTCGCTAAAAAGTATAATAAATATAATTCACAAAGTATCCTTTTGAAAAAATGTTATACCTTGGAATCGAACCCAGGATCCACAGCAATCATAGTTACTGACTTGCCAGTTGAGCTATTTAACTTCCTTAGTTTTGTTTGCGTTTAACATATATATATTAATTAATAAAACGTAACCCTAATGTTTTCAAAACTATGGGTCCGTTTGGTGCGACGTATAGTATAAGGCCTGATAGTATAAGATCTGATAGTATTAGGCCTGATAGTATAAGCCCTGATAACTTCCTTATACTATCCAGCGTTTGGTCATACTCTGTATAATTTACCATATCGTTTAAATTAATGCAATTTTATATTTAATGAAGTATTGAATAGTGATATATAATAAAAATCAAATATGGAGGTGATTATAATGGTGGTGGCGGTGATGATGGAAGTGGTGGTAGGTTGGTGGTGGTGGTGGCAATGGTGGTAGGTTGGTGTTGGTGGCGGTGGTGGTGACAGTGGAGATAGGTTGGTGGTGGTGGTGGCAGCGATGGTGGTTGTGGTGGTGGCGATGATAGGGTGGTGGTGGTGGTGGTAAGGCGGTGGCAGCTACGGTGGAGGGTGGAGGCAATGGTGGTGGTGGTGGCGATAGGGTGGTGGTTGTGGTGTTGGTGGTGGCGGTGGTGGCAATAGAGTGGTGATGAGGATTATGGTGGTGGTGGCGATAGGGTGGTGGTTGTGGTGTCAGTGGTGGCAATAGGGCGGTGGTGGCGGTGGCGACAACACCGGTGGTGGCGGTGGTGGTGATCAGGTGGTGGCAGCGATGGTGGTTGTGGTGTTGGCGACGATAAGGTGGTGGTAGTGGTAAGGCGGTGGCGTCTTAGTAGGGTGGCGGCAACGGTGGAGGGTGGAGGCAATGGTGGTGGTGGTGGCGATAGGGTGGTGGTTGTAGTGTCGGTGGTGGCAATAGAGTGGTGGCGGCGATTATGGTGGTGGTGGCGACAGGGTTGTGGTGGTGGTGGCGGTAGGGCGGCGGTGGTGGTGGTGGCGGCAACACCAGTGGTGACGGTAGGGCGGTGGTGGCGGCGGCGGCGGCGGTGATCGGGTGGTGGCGGTGGTGGTGCCAATGGTGGTGTAAGTTGGCAGCAATGGAGGGTTGTGGTGATGGTGACTTATACGTCACAACCTTATCATGCCTTATCCATCACTCACATGATGGATTAAATAATACATCATTTTAACGTATAAGGGGACTTTGATGGATAAGCTTATACAATACAATGTCATCACCAAACAATGGATAAACTTATAATGTATTGTATAAGCTTATACTATCATGCCTAATACGGCGTGCCAAACGAGCCCTATGTGTCAATCTACCAAATCATACCCTCTGCTTCTCTACTCTCTTCATCGCTCATACCTCCATCGTTAGGGTTCCTCACCACCGTGCTTCCATCATCAAACCACACCTTCCTTCTGCTCTGCTTCGTTTTCACCTCACCGTGCTTCAATCAATCAAACCACACCTTCCTTCTGCTGCTTCGTCTTCACCATCGCTTCCATCACTCAAGCTCGTGTGGGTTCTGCTTCTTCTTCACCGAGCCCGTCCGCTCCAGCGCGACTGCATCCCACGGCGCGCCGCACCTTCCGCTGCCATTATCAAGGTTTGGTTTGTAACCGATATTTTTCCTGCAATTTTCCATCTTCTGTGCTATGTTTTTTCTTTTAATTGCTATGGAAGCCTTGATCGGAATCGGATTGAATTGCAATTTTGAAACATGTCCGGGACTGGGAGTATTCACCATTGGCTTTCCATTTGAAAGCTGCTATTTAGGTGGACCCACAGTGGATGCTTTGTTCTGGTATGGAATTTGAATTCACATTCACTAGTAAAGTAAAGTAGTAATAGGAGTCATGTTTGGATATCTGTAAGAGATGATGGTGCAGTGCTTAGACGGATTAAAGCATTTATGCTTTGTGTGAAGGATTCGGTTAGGGATGGATAGGGACTTTGTTTATATATATTGAACATGGTTAGAATGTTTTCTTCCCATTTTGGATAGCTGAGGTTTGTAGATTGAACGAATGGGTTTGCTTATTTATTTGCTTCTTTTGAGAATAAAAGCGGAACAGAACAGAATATTAAAGTGTTTCAGCTTTGGCAGCTGGGACCGTGGAAATTTGGTGAGAAATGTCTTTAACAAGTCATGTGCAATATCTTCAGCAAGCTGTATAGATGGATTTCTTTGAGCATACGCCAGGGTCGACAATTGCTGCACCAAAAAACTGGAGTGCATGTCAGCTGGTGGCTAAAACCAACATCACCTTTCTTTTTATTTTCATTTGCTCTTATATTTGCCATTTTTTGTCAAGGCTGTTGCTGTGAAAAGATCAGCCAGCCGTGCATGTTTTCTTTGTAATTATAAATTTTTGCATGGTATGTATTTCAGAAGTTAATTGAAAAAAATTGAATGCCTTGAGTGTTTTAGTTTAAAAAAAAAAAAAATTGCTATGGAAGCCTCTGATTTTTTCTGAAAACTGCAATTTTCTCTTTTTATGAATGGTATGTGGAGGAGGAATTCTGGTTTTGTTCCATTGCTGGTGTTGTTACAGGATGGTTTGGTCACGTTTTTATGGGTGTTCCAAAGTTTGTAAGGCCATAAGTTTTATTGGATTTTACCATAATTTCTTTTAGATTTAACTTCAAATAGACAGTTTGTTGCTAGATTAACTAATCTATTTTTTGTTTTGTTTTTGGTTTTTTAGCTTCAAACTGACAGTATTGGGTTTGATTCCTATTGGGTTAATGCAGTACGGGGACACTTCCCTTTGGAAGCAGAGGCATAATGACCATGGGATTGTCTTTCATATAAGGTAAGGGTGTTGGCTTTCTAGCAGTTACACAATTGGTGTTATGGTTAGGTTGATGTGTTTGCTTCTAGATTGAATATGTTCATTAAAGAAAGCATTGACCCTGAAAAAAGATGGAACGTGATGTTGATGTCACACCCAACAAGTACATGTTTCAATTAGTTTCTCATAAACATTATGATGTGTATGATTATATAACAATAAATTTTTACTGTTTCCTTTTTCTCAACTATTGACAAAGGTTTGCTACTTGCTTAAATTGATGTAGTCAAGTGTGAGTTTTTCTGAAAATGGGGAAGTTTTTCCGGAAGCTAATATTGGTTTCTTAACTTTACAATTTTGGATGGATGTCTAGGTGCTGGATATTCATTAATTCACTGCTGAAATTGACTCCAAGTAACTTCCCAAAGGTGAATGGAGGAAAGAAATAGAATCTGTTGTCGGCAAGTAATATAAGAAGGAAAGATAGAGAGAGGACAAGTGATATAAAGGTACAATAGTTATGTTTATTTTTACATATATATGACAATTGACAAGTATAATTCATATATTAATCGATCATATTTAGTATTAAACTACAAACTACAAACATTTACATGGAACATCCATGTTAGACTGTTTGGTAGCTTGTTCTGGTTTATGTGCAAGATGGCTTCTAAGGAAGTCCAGGACTGATAGCTGCTATAGAAAAATAGAAATTGAAGTTAATTCATAATAGCAGCATAAAACTAACAATAAAGAGCTAGAGAGGAAATGAAAGCATTTTTCTCTTCAAGCATTTTTTCTCACTAAGTTAACATATATGAATGAACTTGCTTCTCCTGATTCTATGATAATACTATATGCAAATGGATTTTCTAGAGTTTTTCTTTCTTTTTCTTGCTTTGGGTGTAGTGTGCCATCGCCCCAGTTCTCTTCCTGTTCTGATTGTAGTGTGCCATCGACCTAGTTTTCTTTCTTTTTCTTTCTTTTTCACTAATCTGGTTTTTGGGGCTTATAAAAAAAACTAATCTGGTTTTTGGGAAGGTGATAATGTGTTATATCATCTTTGCTTATCAAATAAAACTTGCAGTTAGTTGGGGACTTGGATTGAACATTCATGTTATTTCATTTTCTTGCTTTTTTGTAAGTTTGTAATATCTCAGATTCTCATTGGTTCTAATACATAAAGTAAATATTTAATAAGCACTAACTTAGTGAGTTTGGTTAAAAGGAAAAATAGGGAACCATGCATATAGTCTTCAATGATGGGATAAGTTCTCTTTCCTCTAAACTATGCTTGTGTTTACAGGTTTTTTGGTGGATGAGAGTATGAATGAGTTGCAAACTCTTTTACATGGTTTTTAAATTTCTCCCGCAAATGGTCACTTGTTGATGCTCTTAAGTCAAATACTTTGATCTTTTGCCTAAGGTATGTTATTTAAGTTCTTAACATTGGATGTGTAATGCTAGTTTGTTTGTGTTGTCATGGATTGAATGTTGTATGGACTAATGTCATCAATGGTTGTTAGTTGGAGTGTAAATATGTTGTATATAATATTCAATGCTTGATTATATGACAGAATATGGACATCCGTCAAATTCGCGGTTGGATGTATAATAGAACCATAACTAGCCAAAGGGAACATACAAGTGCATTTTTGAGGGAGACTCAAAGAATGGTAAAACAAATGATGGAAGAAATGATGCAACAACCACCAATGCCAACCCCAAATCAAGAGGAGTTAGAAACTGATGAGTCAGAGAATGAGGAGGATCTTGGTGCTTTTCCATGAAAACTTTGTCAAGCTTTGTTTCTATATTTAATGTAATAGACTATGTTTAATGTAATAGTAATCTACTAGACTAGTTTAAGTAGTTCATGGTATACTTTTTGTGATGATTCAGTGATGAATTTAGGTGGATATGTTAAGATTGTGTGTTTTGTGATGTGGACTGGACGAGCCCCTAGAGGGCAACGCCCAGCATGTAGCCCGCCCTGTGGCAGGGCCCTGGCCTTAAAATTGGGCCTTGATCTCGGAGGCCCAATTGGCCCAATAGGTAGTACCCAAGCTCTATAAATAGGAGGTAGTTACCAATTGGAAGGGACTTTTGCTCATTTGATAAAATCATACATGAAATTCAGCATTCTCTCTCTAGCGCAATTCTCCACTCTCTAGGTACTATACCTTTCATCAATGTTCATTGCAAGAACATTTGGCGCCGTCTGTGGGGACCGTAAACTTTCTACTCCCATTCACGTGGATTGATTGTGCAGGAAGTTATCTCTGTTTGTGATTAGGCAATTCTCTGGACTTTTGATTTTGATTATGTAACCGGTGTTCGTTTTCCGATCGAGTTTGCATCGTTCTTGGTTTGGATGGAGACTCGACGCAGGAGGCAGCATCATTCACCAGTGCGACAGCGAATTTCGCCGCCTCGGCGGCCTCATCGTGTGATCCTGGATTCTCCGGTACGAACGGCGGGAGTACAGCCGCCTTCTCCTCCTCCATCACCACCACCTCCTCCATCGCCTTCACAGGTTGGATCTCTGGAGCGCTCACCAGAGAATTCACCTGCTCCGGAGCAACAGCCGGCGGTGACACAGGAGCAATGGCGCCATCTGATGCGCAGCATTGGCAACATCCAGCAGAGGAATGAGCATCTACAGGCTCAGTTGGATTTCTACCGTCGCGAGCAGCGGGACGATGGAAGCAGAGAAGCAGATTCCGTGGCTGAGTTTCGTCCGTTCTCGGAGGATGTCGAGAGTGTGGCGATTCCGGATAATATGAAAACGTTAGTTCTGGATTCTTACAGCGGAGATTCCGATCCGGAGGATCATCTTCTGTATTTCAATACGAAGATGGTGATAATTGCGGCGTCAGATGCAGTGAAGTGCAGGATGTTTCCATCGACGTTCAAATCGACGGCGATGGCGTGGTTCACAACTTTGCCGCGCGGATCGATTTCGAATTTCAGAGACTTCTCATCAAAGTTTCTAGTGCAATTTTCGGCGAATAAGAATCAGCCGGTGACGATCAATGACCTATATAATATTCGCCAGCAAGAAGGAGAGTCACTGAAAGAGTACATGGCAAGGTGCAGCGCAGCGTCGGTCAAGGTTGAGGACGAGGAGCCTCGAGCTTGTGCTCTAGCATTTAAAAACGGTTTGCTACCGGGAGGATTGAACAGCAAATTGACACGTAAGCCGGCGCGTTCGATGGAGGAGATGCGTGCTCGCGCCAGCACTTATATTCTTGATGAGGAGGACGACGCTTTCAAAAGAAAGCGCGCGAAGCTGGAAAAGGGCGACACGTCGCCCAAGCGCGCGGAAAAAGATAAGAATGACGAAGATAAGGGGGATGGCAAGCAGCAGAGGCAAGATAAAGGGAAGCCGGCGTTGAGGCCGATCAAGGAGTATCCACGGCGTGATGACTATGAACAGCGCCGGCCATGGCAATCCAAGTCTCATCGCCAGCGGGAGGAAGCTGACATGGTAATGAATACTGAATTAACGGATATGCTCCGTGAGGCGAGGGGCGCAAATCTAGTGGATGAGCCAGAGGCCCCTAAGTATCAATCACAGGACGCCAATCCCAAGAAGTGGTGTGAATTCCATCGGTCCGCCGGGCACAGCACAGACGACTGCTGGACTTTGCAGCGGGAAATTGATAAGTTGATTCGGGCGGGATATCAAGGAAATCGCCAAGGCCAGTGGCGCAACAACGGCGATCACAACAAAACGCATAAGCGAGAGGAGGAGCGAGTGGACACTAAAGGCAAGAAAAAGCAAGAATCAGCGGCTATCGCCACAAGAGGAGCTGATGACACGTTCGCTCAACACTCAGGACCGCCCGTCGGGACCATAAACACCATCGCTTGAGGGTTTGGCGGCGGTGGCGACACCCATGCGGCGCAGAAACGCCATGTTCGTGCGGTTAATTCCGTTCATGAGGTCGCTTTTGGATTCGTACACCCTGATATAACAATCTCGATGGCAGACTTTGAGGGGATAAAGCCTCATAAGGATGACCCGATTGTAGTGCAGTTAAGGATGAACAGTTTCAACGTTAGAAGGGTACTCCTGGATCAGGGTAGTTCGGCTGATATTATCTATGGCGATGCATTCGACAAGTTGGGACTAACTGACAGTGATCTGACTCCGTATGCGGGAACCTTGGTAGGTTTCGCGGGGGAGCAAGTGATGGTGCGAGGATACATTGATCTAGACACAATATTCGGGGAAGATGAGTGTGCCAGGGTTTTGAAGGTAAGGTATCTGGTTCTCCAGGTGGTGGCGTCTTACAACGTCATCATTGGGCGAAATACATTGAATCGCCTTTGTGCTGTAATTTCAACAGCCCACTTGGCGGTCAAGTATCCACTAAGCAGTGGAAATGTTGGAAAGCTGAAGGTGGACCAGAAGATGGCGAGGGAGTGTTACAATAATTGCCTTAACTTGTATGGCAAGAAGAGTGCGCTGGTCGGTCATAGATGTTATGAAATTGAAGCTTCGGATGAAAATCTTGACCCACGTGGCGAGGGGCGGGTAAACAGGCCCACGCCAATTGAAGAAACGAAGGCGCTAAAGTTTGGCGATCGCACTTTGAAGATTGGGACCAGACTGACAGAAGAGCAGGAGACGCGCCTGACAAAGCTGCTTGGGGAGAACTTAGATTTGTTTGCTTGGAGCTGCAAAGACATGCCTGGAATTGATCCAAACTTCATCTGCCATCGACTAGCATTGAATCCAAGTGTCAAGCCTGTTTCACAACTTAGGCGGCGCTTGGGAGGAGACAAGGGAAAGGCGGTTCAACAGGAAGTTGACAAGTTTCTGGCGGCAGAGTTCATCAGGGAAGTGAAGTATCCGACGTGGTTGGCGAACGTCGTAATGGTGAAGAAGGCGAACGGGAAGTGGCGAATGTGTGTAGATTACACAGACTTAAACAAAGCATGTCCAAAAGATTCGTATCCCCTTCCCAGCATTGATAGCCTCGTTGATGGTGCCTCGGGCAACGAACTGCTTAGCTTGATGGACGCTTATTCTGGCTATCATCAGATCCGCATGCACCCGGCAGATGAGGACAAAACGGCTTTCATGACCGCCAGAGTCAATTATTGCTATCGCACCATGCCGTTTGGACTAAAGAACGCTGGGGCGACCTACCAAAGGTTGATGGATAGGGTTTTTGCTGGGCAGGTGGGAAGAAACATGGAGGTTTACGTTGATGATATGATTGTTAAATCGGTACGTGTTTTGGACCATCATCAAGATCTGGGGGAAGCATTTGGCGAGATAAGGAAGCACAATATGCGCCTCAACCCGGAGAAATGCTCTTTTGGTGTTCAGGGTGGCAAGTTTTTGGGATTCATGATCACATCCAGAGGAATAGAGATAAACCCAGATAAATGCAAGGCGATTCAGCAGATGAAAAGTCCCTCTAATGTGAAGGAGGTCCAACGTTTAACAGGGCGAATAGCAGCGTTATCTCGGTTTCTTCCTAAGTCTGGTGACAGATCTTTCCCTTTTTTCAAGTGTCTTCGCAAGAATGTCGCATTTGAGTGGACGGCGGAGTGTGAGGAAGCTTTTGTTCGCCTCAAGGAACTCCTATCGTCGCCACCAATTTTGTCGAAGCCAATACAGGGACACCCGCTGCATTTGTATTTTGCTGTGAGCGATAGTGCTCTGAGTTCTGTGATATTGCAGGAGGTAGATGGCGAACATCGAATTGTTTATTTTGTTAGTCACACACTCCAGGGTGCAGAGGCCAGATACCAGAAAATCGAGAAGGCAGCATTAGCGGTCCTCGTCACCGCCCGGCGGTTAAGACCTTACTTTCAGAGTTTTCCAGTAAGGGTGCGGACGGATTTACCCCTGAGACAAGTGTTACAAAAACCGGATTTGTCAGGCAGATTGGTCACCTGGTCGGTTGAATTGTCCGAATATGGGTTGCAATATGATAAACGAGGCAAGGTTGGCGCACAGTCGCTGGCTGATTTTGTGGTGGAATTAACCCCAGATCGGTTTGAAAGAGTAGACACACAGTGGACTCTCTTTGTAGATGGATCCTCCAATAGCAGCGGCAGTGGCGCGGGAGTAACGTTGGAAGGACCAGGAGATCTAGTACTGGAACAATCGCTGAAATTTGAGTTCAAAGCCACAAACAACCAGGCAGAGTATGAAGCTCTCATCGCCGGGTTGAAGTTGGCGCGGGAAGTAAAGATCGGGAGCTTGTTGATAAGAACGGACTCGCAGTTAGTGGAGAATCAAGTGAAGGGCACTTTCCAGGTCAAAGATCCTAATCTGATCAAGTACCTGGAGCGAGTGCGATATTTGATGACGCTTTTTCAAGAGGTTGTGGTGGAATATGTTCCTCGGACTGAAAACCAGCGGGCGGACGCGTTGGCCAAATTGGCGAGCACGCGGAAGCCCGGCAACAATAGAAGTGTGATTCAGGAAACGCTGGCGTTCCCCAGCATTGAGGGCGAGCTTATGGCATGTGTGGACAGAGGGGCGACATGGATGGGGCCTATATTGTCTATCTTGGCGGGGGACCCGGCGGAAGTAGAGAAATGCACAAAGGAGCAGCGGCGAGAGGCGAGCCACTACACTCTCATCGACGGACACTTGTATCGCCGTGGTTTTTCGACGCCATTGTTAAAATGCGTGCCGCCAGAAAAATACGAGGCGATCATGTCTGAGGTGCACGAGGGAGTGTGCGCAAGCCACATTGGGGGGAGATCTTTGGCTTGCAAGGTGTTGAGGGCGGGATTCTACTGGCCCACCCTCAGGAAAGATTGCATGGACTTTGTGAAAAAATGCAAAAAATGTCAAGTGTTTGCTGATTTATCTAAGGCACCGCCAAAGGAGCTGGTAACGATGAGCGCCCCGTGGCCTTTCGCCATGTGGGGCGTGGACTTGGTCGGACCTTTTCCGATCGCCAAGTCGCAAATGAAGTTTATATTGGTGGCGGTGGATTATTTCACCAAGTGGTTTGAGGCCGAGCCCTTGGCCAAAATAACCTCTGCAAAAATAGTCAACTTCTACTGCAGGCGAATTGTTTGCAGGTTCGGGATCCCAAGGGCGATCGTATCCGACAACGGGACCCAGTTTTCAAGCAATCAAACTAGAGAATTTTGCAAGGAAATGGGCATACAGATGAGGTTTGCCTCTGTGGAGCATCCGCAAGCAAACGGGCAAGTGGAATCTGCAAACAGGGTAATCCTGCGTGGATTAAGGCGACGGCTCAAGGAGGCTAAGGGAGCATGGCTGGAGGAACTCCCGGTGGTGCTATGGTCATACAACACCACTGTGCAATCCACTACAAGGGAAACCCCCTTTAGAATGACTTATGGGGTTGATGCTATGTTGCCAGTGGAGATTGACAACTTCACATGGCGAACCCAGCCAGATTTTGAAGGGGAGAATCAGGCCAATATGGCGGCGGAGTTGGACCTTTTGTCGGAAACGCGTGACGAGGCGCACATTCGGGAAACAGCGATGAAGCAGCGCGTGGCGGCAAAGTTCAACAGCAGGGTTCGCGTCCGAGATATGCAGGTCGGCGACCTGGTCCTCAAGTGGCGATCGGGAGCCCCGGGAAACAAGCTTACTCCTAACTGGGAGGGGCCCTACCGCATTATTAAAGTTCTTGGTAATGGGGCCTATCATTTAGAAGAGCTTGATGGAAGGCGGCTACCTCGGTCGTTCAATGGTTTGAGTTTGCGCTACTATTATAGTTGATCGCAGGCGAGAAAGCGAGCAAGGCGGAGTCGCCGGAGCCAGATATCTTTAAAATTTTCTGAAAAGTGTTTCCAAATTCTCCAATGTATTGCAATAATAAAGCGTGCTCTTTTTCTCCGAAAGGAGTTTTTTAATGAGGCGCTCCATCAATAAAATAAAACGAAAATTCACGAAATTCGTGTCCAAAAATTCCAGGGATTCCCTGACGATCGGAATTGCCGATCGACTTAAAGAATTACGGCGATTACTAAGTGGGGCAAGCTTGATCCCCAAAGGGGCCTGCTAGAACCCTGATGGTGGCGGCGATTCCACAAATGGCCTTTGACGCCTGGGAATCGCCCCCCGGAAAGTCTAATGTGATCGCCGGTCCCGTAAACGATGTGCTGGGTAAGTCTCGCCAGAATACGACGAGCACCGTTAACTAGGCAAAAGTCTTGGGACCCCCAAATGGCCATTGGGACCCAAGCATTGTAAGCCCCGAGCGGGCAAAGCCCCGGGCGTAGCCCTCGAGAATGGAGGCCATTTATCCCTTTGTGGAAAATGTTAAAGTCTTGGTGGGGAAATACCAAGCAACAAGTCCTAGTTAAAATTAGCACACAGAATCGTTAGGCGTAATTCAATCATATGACGCGTGAAAAAGTGGCGCAAGATATAAGGTCGGCGGATGAATATTTGGCGAAAGCATTCCAACATGATTTATAAAATATCTAACGGCGATATAAAAGCTATGGCGAAAAGTTGCTTATATATATGAATGGCAGAAAAGTGCATGACAAGAAGGCAGTAAAAGCTAAGTGATGTTAAAATTACATTATTCATTGTTTTCTTTCTCTTTCTCTTGTTCTCCTTCTTCCTCTTCTTCTTCAGTCGCTGTCCAGAGGTGTTGGTCGATCAGGGGAGGATCATCGGGACCAACCAGTCCTTCAGCGGTTATCTCCTTCATTACTACCATGGCGCTAAAGTCAAAGTTCGGGTACAAATGTTGGGCCTGATCTTTGGCGAGGTAGAAACCGCGCTCGCGGTTGTCAAGGGCGATGTCAGCGGCTTGTTCCCTCGCCTCAGTGGCTTTGGCTTTCTCCGTCGCCAGCTCGTCCTCGAGCACTTTGATTCTGGCCAGTTGGGAAGCAATCTCGGCATCTTTCATGGCGAGGGCCTCAGCGTGAGCGCCGGTCGTTTTCTTGATTTCCTCAGATGTGGCTTGCATCACCGCCTCCATGTCAGACCTCGCCAGGGCCAGGGACTCGGCAGACTTTTTCTCTTGCTCCGTCAGCGCCTTCTTCGCTAACTCCAGCTCAGCGCGCAATATTGCGAGCTCCGACTCCTTAGCAACCAGCATCTCACCTCTGGCGATCAGGTCCTTCTCAGCTTGCTCTTTTTCCTTCTTGCAAGCTTGAAGACTTGCGTCAAGATCATCCGCTTCTTCCTTCATCAGCACCAGCTGATCCTCCAGTTCGCCGATTTTAATCCCCGCCGTGCCAATCATCTTGTCGGCATAGACTTTGTCTTTTCCTTCCTGTGTCGCCAGTTTGTCGAAACGCTTTTCCCAAGCAGCGGCGGCTTCTTGATGCTTAGCACTCTCGGCCTTCAACCGCTCAGCTTCAACGGCGGCGGCGTTGAACTTCTCAAACGCGTGGGCAAAGATGCACCCAGCACGTAAAAGACTGGCAAGGGTTTCCTCCTTAGTCTCGTTGATGCCTCGGCTCAGCATTTCTTTTTCTATGGCGTCGCGGTTGAGGCCAGTGAGCAGGAATTCTGAGGGTTCGATGGCGTTGGGGAGCATATTGTAATAGCTTGAAGAGCCGCCCTCGGGAGCAGGAGCTTGCTCAATCCGGGCTGCTTCAGAGGTAATGGTGGCGCCAGGGCAGGATCTTTCCTCTTGATGAGGCGGGGAGAGCATGGAGCCCCCATCATTTGTTGGGGGTGGGCTAGGTGGTGCGTCCTGGTGGGTGGGAGATTTCGGGGTTTCATTTTCTTTTTCTTTCTCCCCAGCAGGAGTATCGGAAGACGCAGCAGCATTGGTGGCAGCGGGTTTCTCAGCAGCCGGAGATTGGGAAATGTTGGTGTTTGTGTCAGCGGAGGAGGCTATGGCACCGGAGGAGGCGATTGTGGCGCCAGCGGTGGACTCGGCGCCAGCAGTGGACTCGGCGGTGGCAGTGGCAGAAGTAGGAGCCGGGATGGTGGTTGTCTCGGTGACCGCGGCGACGGAGGCTTCAGCGACATTTTTGCCTTTAGGCGCAGCAGCAGTGGAGGTCTGAGCGCCAGGGTTGGAGGTGCCGGCGCCGGAGGAGGCTTTGACCAATTTTCTCCTCTTGGGAGCTTTGGCGCCCTCAGCTTGGTTCTCGGCACCGCCCCGCTTTTTCACGTCGCCCTCAGTGTTGAACTTTGGGGAAAAGCGAGCCATTCTCCTCTCGCGGGCCTTCAGGAGCTCGGCGTTCGTGAAATTCATATCCTCTGCAACAATAAAAAACATCAGTGACAACTCAGAAGATGAGAAAAGAAGGTGTCGATAAGAAAACCAAGCTATGGACAACCTAGGTATTTGGGAGTCCTTGAGTGGTCAGCGCCCTCAAGGACTGTTGAGCAGTCAAGGATGGGGAGCGGGGCAAGGAGATTTAGAAAAGCTTTGTCGTTGGGGGACAAGGATTCCTCTGAGGGATCAGTAATCCCATTAGGCTTCTCCGTCCAGTAAAGAGGGAAAAGGGCGGTCCCATCCCTAAGGGTAAAGGCCTCTGGATAGGCAGGGTGAACCGCCACGCGAAAGTACTTCCGCGCGAAGGAGGACTTCGCGTTACTTTTGTGGGGATTCAAGCACTTCCGGCCGGCTCGGGCCTTTAAGGAAATCCATCCTCTGTTTTTGATGGACTTGGGGTCAACATCGTAGAGGTAGAAGAAACTGGTGGGAGAGGGGGCGATGCCAACCGCGGCGCATAAGATTTCAAAACACCGAATGAAGGCCCAGGCGTTGGGGTGGAGTTGGCAGGGAGCCGCGTTGATGTCGCGGAGGACGGTTTGGACGAAGGGCGAGAAAGGAAGCCTGATGCCAAGCTCGCTAAACATGTATTCATACGCAAAGAAAAAGTGGGATCTCTTTATGTCGCCGTTTGGCTTATGAAGCCAGGGGCGATCCCCGGGACTGCAAATCCAGATCCTGAGTTTGGCGTTAAACTCATCGTCATTGGACAAGCCACCCAGGGAGTTCACGAATTGCATAATGAGATCGCTATCTTGGAAGATGGAGGGTTGGTCTATAGCCTCGTGTTTGGGGGCTACTTGGACTGGAAGGGGCAGAGTGGCGTAGGTTTTTAGTCGGTAAGCAGGGATCTCCGGAACCTCTAAACGGAGGCCGCCGGCGGCGGTGGAATCAGGGTCGCTTTTGGAGGAGGAAGAGGAGTGATTAGGGGAGGTAGGGTTTGAAGCCATTTTTAGAAGGCAGCGAAGTGAAAGAAAGGAAAAGATGAGTATGTGTATGATGCAGAGATAAGGACAGTGGGACTCACCGGAGTAAGATGTGAAGAGTGGGTAGCGGAAGGGGTGATAAGCGATGGCTCCGGAACGGAAGTTGGCAGAAGGAGTCTGGTAAGCGATTAGGGAGGTGAAGAGGGGTTTCGGAAAGGGGTGATGGCAGGGAAGAAGGGTTTTTATAGGGAAAGGAGGGAGTTTGGAAGGGTGACGCGTGTTGGACGCGTGTGGAAGGTTGGAAGTCTTGATGGTTTTGGGAAGGTGGGTCGCGTGTAATGGGGAGTTACTGCGCACGATGGGACGGTTATGAAAAGGTGAAGTGACGGTTCCGGAGAAAGAGGGAAATTGATGTAACTGACACATCACGTGGGGCAGTCACGTGGGGCAGTTAGGGATTTGAAAGAGTTTTGAAATAAGGGAAAGCGCGAAAGGCCTCGCCACTGAAGAAACCAAACGCCATCGCCTGACAGGTGATACCAGCAACAAAGTTTAGTCGCTCCGGAATGATGCCCGCCGGCGAACGATCATGTACCTGCTCCAGCTAATCGCCAGCACGGAGCAATCGCTCTCGCCGCTTGTGGACTTGTGGACTTGCCGGCTCGGGTTGCTCGCCAAGTCAGTGGACTGGGTGGCTAAAGATGTTAGTTCCCTTTTGCTCACGCCATGTTGGCGATATAGTTTACCACACTTTTCTCAAGTCATGTTGACAGCTTAGATCCCAGTGTACAATAGGACGCATGTAAAGGCATTTAAAAGACACACTTAGCTCTCATACTTCGAGCTCGGTGTCTTGTGGACTAGTGGACTGGACGAACCCCTAGAGGGCAACGCCCAGCATGTAGCCCGCCCTGTGGCGGGGCCCTGGCCTTAAAATTGGGCCTTGATCTCGGAGGCCCAATTGGCCCAATAGGTAGTACCCAAGCTCTATAAATAGAAGGTAGTTACCAATTGGAAGGGACTTTTGCTCATTTGATAAAATCATACATGAAATTCAGCATTCTCTCTCTAGCGCAATTCTCCACTCTCTAGGTACTATACCTTTCATCAATGTTCATTGCAAGAACATGATGATTCAATGATGATTATGGTTATATTCATATTTTTAACACTAAAAAAATCTGTCACAAAACTGATTATTTTTGATAATTTTATATTTATTACCGTCACTGAACTCATCGCTAACCTTTTTAAATCTGTCGCTAATTCCGTCGCTATATTATAGCTGAAACCGTCGCTAATTCCGTCACTAAATTCGTCGCTAATTCCGTCGCTAAATTCCGTCGCTAATGCAGTTGCTAAATTCCGTCGATAATGCAGTCGCTAAATTCCGTCGCTAATGCAGTCGCTAAATTCTGTCGCTAATTCAGTCGCTAAATTCTGTCGCTACATCGGTTGCTACAAGTCCGTCGCTAAATCGGTCGCAACATTTAGCGACGAGTGAAATACCAACCAGCAAAAATCAGTCGCTAACGGTTTTAGCGACCGATTTAGCCCATTTAGCGACCGATTTGGTCCGTCGCTAAATGACTGTTTTCTGGTAGTGGTAGTTTTTAAAGTTTAAAAATTGAAAGACAATTAAATTATATTACTTAATTCCGCATACAAATACGTTTGAAACATACCGATCAATTTCTCATCCTCTGTAGAATTTTTAAATATTGAAGGATATGGTGCGAAATTAAACCCGTAAAAGGAAATTTTTTCCAGCTTCTATAGGTTTTACTTCAGTTTGCAACTTGAAAATTGATAGGGACGTTGAGTATGACAATTTCGTTGCACAACCTCTCTTTTAAGACTGATTCAAATTTTACAACGGGGCTACTCCAAACTATACACTCTGAAAAATGTAGGAGTTTCATTAAAACATTTTATGGATGCAAGATTTTTTTTTGGGAAAAAACATCAACATACTCAGATCTTGGAAAAAGTGTTTATCTCTAAAAAAAACGCTTGATATGATTTTTTTTAACAAACCTTAGCATTCATGAAGATCATGTCAATGAAGTTCCGCTTTGTCAGATTGCTTTGTGTTGAGGACTCTCCATAGTCATAGCACTCTGACAACTATCTTTCAAGCTTTATTGTTCGCAATCCTGATTTTGGAGATATAATTATTAGTTTTAAATATTGCCTTGACTTTAGGCAGTGTTTGGAGAAATTTTAGTTTTGTTTTATATGAAAACATTGGAGAAATACTATTTTAATTGATAAAATTTGAATGTAGTATTATTTTAATTGACAACCATTAGAATTAGTATTTAATTGTTAATGACCACTGTTTCAAACTATGCGTTTTAAAATTTAAAAAAAGATCAATATATTAATTTAAATATGGTTGTTCAATAATATAAGTGCTAAACTGAAAATTATAATTTTAATTAAATAAGACAATAATAAATAGGATGAGTCATGAATTTGTATGTTGTGACAAAAAAATAGAATATTTTTTTTTCTTGGAGGGAATGGATAAATTTGGGGTGCCATGTTGAAAAATTGAAAACCATTAGAATTAGTATTCAATTGTTTTTTTTTCTTTTTTGAAAGATTAGTATTCAATTGTTAATAACCACTGTATTCAATTGGGTGAGCCCTTTCATATATATAGTTTTATAGCTTTTGTAAACTCATGTTTTATTCTTAAAAAAATAATTCACTTCTAAGTGTGACCATAAAAAAAAATGGTTCTTGGTTTCATCTTAAAAATTTACACGTTGAGATAATAATACTGTTATAGATGAGTTCAAAAACTAATACTGTCATAGATTTAGAAAAAATAGTTTTATATTCCTTTTTCGTAAATTATTATTTTATTTATTGTGTATTTGGTCATAACTCATAAGTATTATTAAACACCGCAATTAATGTACCAAAAAAATAGTGAAAATAAGTTTTTTGTTTTGGAGGGAAAATGAATTACTTAGGGGGGGACATGTGGCATAAGGCTTCTAGAAGAAAACCTTATTTTCATATATATATTTAATTTAATTAATTTAATTGTTAATGACCACTGTTTCAAACTATGCGTTTTAAAATTTTTTAAAAAAAATCAATATATTAATTTAAATATGGTTGTTCAATAATATAAGTGCTAAACTGAAAATTATAATTTTAATTAAATAAGACAATAATAAATAGGATGAGTCATGAATTTGTATGTTGTGACAAAAAAGTAGAATATTTTTTTTTCTTGGAGGGAATGGATAAATTTGGGGTGCCATGTTGAAAAATTGAAAACCATTAGAATTAGTATTCAATTGTTTTTTTTTTTTGAAAGATTAGTATTCAATTGTTAATAACCACTGTATTCAATTGGGTGAGCCCTTTCATATATATAGTTTTATAGCTTTTGTAAACTCATGTTTTATTCTTAAAAAAATAATTCACTTCTAAGTGTGACCATAAAAAAAATGGTTCTTGGTTTCATCTTAAAAATTTACACGTTGAGATAATAAAACTGTTATATATGAGTTCAAAAACTAATACTGTCATAGATTTAGAAAAAATAGTTTTATATTCCTTTTTCGTAAATTATTATTTTATTTATTGTGTATTTGGTCATAACTCATAAGACCATATACAATGGTTAAACAAAAAAATGTTTTGTTTAACCCTTTTCTACCCCACTTTTTCTCTTCCCAACACTCCACATCATCTTCCCTCTCCAATTCAACAAACTCTCAACAATTACCCACTCCAATGGTTTTACTTAACTCTCAACACCCTACCCTACCCCACCACTCACCACTCACCCTACCCCACCACTTTTTTATTTCACATTTTTATTTAATTTTATATTTTTGTTTTTATAATTACATAAAATTACAATTATCGATTTAAATTAAATTAAAACAATAAACACTTAACAATTTTTTTTTAAATATAGACTATAATTTTTTTTAAATAGATAAATAAGATGGTGAGAGAGATAATAAGAAAGTGAAAAAACTTGGTTTTTTTTTTCTGTGTCCAAATCAAACGAACCAAGTCTCTATTTATAGAGAAAAAAAAATCATGAATTTTGGTATAATTTTTTTTTTCAGAAAATAATTTTTTTGATGAAATAATTGAGTTCAAAAGATAAGGAAAAACGAAATCCGGAGCAACCAACCAGAGGAAGCCACGTGGCAGGGGCTGAAAAAAAAAATTTCTCTCTCCTGCAGACAAGGCGCGTCTGCGCGTGTAGCACACGCGCCTGCGGTGGCCACTGGCCTCGCACCACGTGGCACACCGCAGGCTCTTTAATTCTGTTGAAAATCTTCAACAATTTTTTTCTCTCTCCCCCTTTCAACCAACTTCAACAACCATTAAACCATTTCAACAAAATTCAACAAACTTAAACAATGGTTTCAACCATCCATTGTGGATGGTCTAAGTATTATTAAACACCGCAATTAATGTGCCAAAAAAATAGTGAAAATAAGTTTTTTGTTTTGGAGGGAAAATAAATTACTTAGGGGGGACATGTGGCATAAGGCTTCTAGATGAAAACCTTATTTTCATATATATATAGATTCCTTATTAAGGTTGTTGGCAAGAGCTTTAGTAGCCTTTCCACCACCATAGTTTGACACAAAGTCGTACTTGACACGGTCTATAAAATCCATGAGAACCTACCTTAAATGGCAATGCTTCAGCCAAAGATGCATTAAGCATAACTGAATTCCTAAGTATTATAGCAGCTAACGTTCGCCATTTGAGTCTCGGGCAACCAATTCAAAACCTACAAACATATCTAAAGAGAAAGAAATATTGATTAATAGAAATTTAATCTTTTCTTCTTAACTAGTGTTTTTTTACCCGTGCGATGCACGGGGAATTTGTCTGTCGTATTTTATACGTCAATCAATATGTTAATTATTTTAAATATAATAGAAGAGTCTTAAATGGTAAGCAAAGCGGTCAAAAACATAAAGGCAATAGAACAAATCATAGATATAAGGCATTACCAACATATTAAACAACAAATGAAATGAAATATAAGAGTCTAAAAACCTTAAGCAAAGTGGTGAAAAAATCTTAAATTGAAAAACTTGTTTGAAATTCGTGCGATTGAATAACTAATAAACAAAGATGAAATATAAGAGTTTGAAATGCGAAGTAAACAACTGATTAACTAATAAAAAGATTGTTTAACGAAATCTCAAATTCTCCAAAACATATAAGAGGACGGGTTTCCGGTGCGTTAAGGTTAACCTTGGTATGTACTCTGTTTTACCCAGCCTGATTCCTGATAAAACAGTTGCAACAATTATATATTAAGTAAGATGAGTGACTCTCAACCGAGTTCCATTACAGAAACCAGCCGCTTGGTCTATGTTTCGAAGAAGCATGATCGAAACTCCAACTTTCTTACAGAAGCGTGGATCTTACAACCATGTTATTAATTTAAGAAAATTAATACACGGCGTGGATTTAAAATTTTAATATTTTATAGAAAAGTTTATCAGATTTAAAGTTTTTAAATTAGCCAAGATAGATTTGTTTTGGAAATAAATTTTAGGTGCAGAATTTTCTTCTCTCCATTAATAACTGAATGCATTATGTTGCTCATTTGATTTTATTTGAATTTAACATAATATCAATCAATTAGTTTAGAATATAATAATTGTTTAAAAAAATATAATGATAGTTTTTATTTGCAATTATTTTTTAAAATATTTGAAATTTTTATAAAAAAGTATAGCAAATGAAATCTATTATCTGTATGAAAAGTAGAGTTGTTTTCAAGAAGCTTCAGCCACGTGCAATAACATTGTCATTTTGTTTCCATTAAAAAAAAAGTTCCATAATTTTTTTAACACCCACCTTTAACCGAAATTAAATTATAATAATGACCAAAATCCAGATGTTGTTTTAAATTTACAAAAAATACAACAAAATAAATGATTTCAACGAAAATAGGGTTAGATTTTTTTTAATGAATTTTTTTTTGAAATCAAATTATGTTAGATTTTGTGTAAAATTATATATGATTAAGAACTTTTAATTTCAACTGACACAATAAATAATAAAAGTAAACCATATTTTGTTATTTCCTGTTTGGAACTATCATTAAGAACCTTATACGAAATCATATTACATAATGTTTAAAATCACTTATTGAATAGGTTATTTTGGAGCCTATAATATTTTTTTTGGGACTAAATGAATCTCACATTCGATTTAGTTTTTAATTGTTTTTAGGTTGAAGAAGGGTCTGATCTCATTTTGAAAACAAAGATTTGAAGTTTTTATTTTTTTCCAGAAAATTTGCATAGATAGATTAAAACTATCAAAATCTAGCAAATCACAATAAAAACTCATAAAATCCTGAGAGTGGTATTTCTCATGAGAGTGCTTTTAACCTTCTAATTTTTTTTTTTGTAACTTGGTCTTATTTGAGAAGTAACTATATGAAGTGGATGCTTTTAATAAAACACAACTTATACCACTAAAATGGGACATGAGAATAACATTCTCACAACTTAGGTGGAGAGTACTACCTGAACAAATACATAACTTAGCATGAAGCTCTAGAATCCCCAAACCACTTCAAAATTGGACAGTAAAACACTTAAAAGCATATACAACAGTAGACCATGCACTTTACAAAAGAAAGCATCACTGTCTTATCAAGTATTTCAGGAATTCAGTCACATCACAGGTCCAGGCCAAGCTATCTCTCCAATACCTTAAACCTCCCAAAAGCCAATCAAGGTAAATACTTGTAGATCATGTAATTATTCTCGTGCATCAACTCCAGTAGTGGTGCGGCCAGACATTCTCAAAATGCTAAGGCTAATGATTTTTGATAGCCACATCTTGACATAATACTAACTGCTAAGAAAAAACATACTAAGTGGTAAATGCTTCACGATGTAAAGTAGCAAACATTACAAAAGATCAACAAAGGCAATTTCCAGGACTCATTCTAATAAATCATTCTTTTTCCAGCAAACTTGTGACTGAAGCAATGGTTATACGTCCAAGCGCCAAAAATACCATCAGAAGCAGCTACTTCTAAATAGCCGCCACTTTGTTTCCTAACACAAATGTACTCTGCAAAGTCAAGTATCTTTCAGCACATATGCACAGGGTATGATAAAGAGAGCATCTTTCATGGTGCTTTCTAAGCTTGATATGAGTGTTGTTGTTGTTTCAAAAATAGATATATAAAAGATTTAAGATTAAATAGAGGTCAAAGAAGCAAACCTGATTTTGAAGGGGTTCATGCATGACAATGCCTTTAAACCAAGTCATGCTAAGGGCCAAGATCTATGCAGTTTTCATTATTGACATTAGTAGATAACTTTTTACTGGCAGTAACATTCCTTCTCCTTGTTCTTGCTTCTTTGCTTGATTTTAGACTGAAAAACGTGATTTTATCCATTTAAGCAAGTATATATGAACTGGATATAAGAAGTTCATGGACCAAAATGTGGCAAAAGTATAAAGGAACCAATCTAAACAATACTAACATGGAAGATAAGTAAAGTTTGAGCTATTATGATGAAACATGGGTTGCTTCCTTTGAGGAGAAACTTCTCCAAATACTTATTCTTCAAGTAGATTCAATATAGAAACTATTACTTAGTTATAAACTCGGGTACCAAGTTCAACTCAGAACAAAGGATGCTTTTGTGGTGGTAGTTGAGAACCTGAAGCTCATCAAAACCTGCATTAAATTATAATTAATATTATCTCCCCAGATCCCTTCCAAGCTTAAAAAAATAATGGAAGCTAAAAAGTCAATAACATGTTAGAGTAGGCAATACAAATGGCTGTTATAAATTTGAGTTCTTGTTGCAGGGCTACAACAGTCAATAACATGTCAGAGTAGGCAATACAGATAGCTGTTATAAATTTGAGTTCTTGTTGCAGGGGTTGCTTTTGCTAGGCTTTATTCCTTAAGTTTTTCTTTTATGGGTGTTAGTCCAATTTATCTACCAAACAGAAATAATATGATTAATGAAATCACATTTACCTGAGTGAGGAGGTATCCCCAAAAGAATGAAGACTGTATTAAACCGAAAGTGCTGGGGCTCCAGTTGTACTCTGCTGACATAGGAAGTATAGCAATACTCATATTTACCTGCACATGTGAAACAGATTGAAGTTTCTTTGAGCTAAAGCTAACTGAAGACTCCACACTCCACAGCAGTTCTAAACTATTAATCTAAGGTTTTCAAATTCAACCATTTATGGACACTTCAATTCACAAAAGTAACTTGACACTGAAACAAAAAAAATGAACAATGCAAGGTTAGAAAGCTGAAGGAATGATGCTACTCCTACTTTAGTGAAAAGGGAATCATGTCAGGCATCAGTATGAGACCTCAACGTAGACCTGATGCCAAGCATGCTAATCGCACAACTTCAACTTTGCCTTTAATTGATGAACATGGAAATAAATTATTAATATAGAAGGAATAAAACATTGCACAGAAGGAGAACAAAATTGGACAAATGTGATGAAAACTACTAAACTGAGTGGACATGAATGCCTTCTTTATAACCTTAGAGTGTTACCAAAATGCAGATGCTACAAAATCGGTGGCAGGAGTATGAACCTATTCTTAGTTACTGCCGTGAAAATGGAATTCGACTTGCAGCATGGATGCACATGGATGCTATCTTTTTTCTCAACTTTGTGCCTTGCTTTACCCTCCTGTAAATCAAAGAAAAATTCAGTCAGATTGATAAAGAAAATTCCTATCAATGCAAAATTGAGTTAGAGAAAAAGTGAATAAAAGATGTATGAATCAAAAACAAATCACATATACATTAAGGGAACAACGTTGTATTGGAACCAGTTGTGCAACTTATGGGAAATGAGTATCATTAAGGCCTAAGAGGAACAATATTCTAATTCTAAATTTCCTACAAATATCAGTTCACAAAATGCATCAATGACAAACAAATCTATTAATGTTACAGGCAAGTTAGAAGCCAGCAATGATCCTTCAATTCAAACAGGGTATCACCGTTATTAGGTAGAAGCTGTAAATATACATTGCAAAAGTACAGGAAATACTGAAACAATGAAACCTTACCATATTTGCTTTAAGGAGTGCTGTGTATATGGTCTCAAGTTCTGATATACGACCATCAAATTTTTCAATCTTTATAGGTGTCTGCAAAACTGAACAAATGTGTCAATTTCAAAGGACCTGCTCCGCTAATTGCTTTTTATTGTGTGAAATGCATCACCTCAATATGAAATTTGTAAGGATTAGGATTCAAACTAAAATTATGACCCACTCACCCCGGTGTGGCAGATCGTTTGGTAAGAGGAAATTCTGCATCTCAGGTCCTCCGCAGTAAAATGAGCTACTTGTGGTGGTAGTTGAGATCCTCGACACACTGCACATTCCCTTCATTTTTTTTATTGCTCAATCACCACAAAAGCACCCGCTGCAATCTACACATAGCAGCAGAAGAATATCCCAGGAGAGAACATAAATAATCAAATTGTGACTGGGAAAAAAGTAAGTTTCTGTGAATGATATACCTTGTCAACAATAGGGAATTCATAGATAATCCTAAAAGAATGTAAGCACATGCTACAGGCTATTTTCACCATCACGACTTTATAATTATCGAAGAGCAGTTCAGCTTGCTGAGAAAATAATTTCTTGAAGAAATCAAAGCAGTGTTTAAACTTTTGCAGCGCAAAAGTTAGCAGCCAAAAAAACATTTTATACTATCACAAAAAACACGGAATCAAAGAATGAAATATTTCATTCTTTGATTTCTTCATGTAATTATTTTCTCAGCAAGTTGAACTGCTCTTCGATAATTAGAAAGTCGTGATGGTGAAAATAGAACTCATTGAGAATCTTACCACAACCTTACCTAAATGAGATGACAGCTCATTGCATCTGGTATTTTTTCTTCAATTTTGTTGATATAAACATCTTGATTTTGTTTGATTTTTAACTCTCTTTATATTAATCTCCTCCCTTTTGGTCATTGCTATTTGTTGAATCTTTGATAGGGTTTCAATTTTGTGAAAATGTTAGCTTTCAAGTAGGATAATTTGTTTATCTATTTATTTGGTTTATTAGTTTTGAGGTCAGTTATCATTTTGAACAAATATGTTTTCTTTTTTAATTTTAATTGGGAGTACTATGATTCTATTGATACATATTTGACCTTCCATCTGGCTTTCTGATTTTAGGAATCTCTCATCTAAGATTTTTCATTTTCTAACACTCCACTCAATGGACCTTCTTTTGAGGAAGCTGATTTCAATGTGGAATTCGCTCATAAATATTTCATTCTATTAGTATCTAAAGTAATAGAAATAATCTTATCAACTTCATCAACATAGACAGCCCCTCGCTGAGCGAATTCCACATTGAAATCAGCTTCCTCAAAAGAAGGTCCATTGAGTGGAGTGTTAGAAAATGAAAAATCTTAGATGAGAGATTCCTAAAATCAGAAAGCCAGATGGAAGGTCAAATATGTATCAATAGAATCATAGTACTCCCAATTAAAATTAAAAAAGAAAACATATTTGTTCAAAATGATAACTGGCCTCAAAACTAATAAACCAAATAAATAGATAAACAAATTATCCTACTTGAAAGCTAACATTTTCACAAAATTGAAACCCTATCAAAGATTCAACAAATAGCAATGACCAAAAGGGAGGAGATTAATTTAAAGAGAGTTAAAAATCAAACAAAATCAAGATGTTTATATCAACAAAATTGAAGAAAAAATACCAGATGCAATGAGCTGTCATCTCATTTAGGGAAGGTTGTGGTAAGATTCTCAAAGAGTTCTATTTTCACCATCACGACTTTCTAATTATCGAAGAGCAGTTCAACTTGCTGAGAAAATAATTACATGAAGAAATCAAAGCAGTGTTTAAACTTTTGCAGCGCCTGTTTAAACTATTATCAGCATATAAATCAACCATTTGAGGGACTATTATCGGCATATACATCAACCAAAAGTTCAGCATATACTCTCCTTCCTTTTCTCAAACATTCTTCCGCCTGTTTAAACTATTATCAGCATATACATCAACCAAAAGAGATGCCAAGTCTGCAGAAGGTAAACAAAATAAGGGACCAATATGAAGACTAATTTATCCTTTAGAGCTTTGCTAAATCTCCACGGGACCAATATGAAGGTTAATTCATTGAAGTAAACCATCTGTATCAATGATTATATTTTAGCGTTAAAATAATGGGGATAACTACAAATTCCTGAGAGGTGGAGTAATGAGTGATAAAAAATATATATATATAGGTGTGTACTGAAAGTTTACTCCATGGAAAGCAATAAATGTGAGAATCAGTACACTGATACAAATTAAAAAATCAATGTGAGTGTGTAAGGCAAACCATCTCATATTAAACAAACAAAAGGTAGCACCTGCTCAAACTGACCATGATGTTAGACGAATCTAGAAGTCGAGGAAACCAGCGAGAGCCACGTAGTTGGTGAATGACTTGGTCATGAGGTCGTTCATCTTTGGGAAAATCCACTTCCCTGTATAGAAAAAAACACAGAAATTCAATTCAATTCAATTCCTCAGTGAAATCAATCAGTGTTTATGTCAGGAATTCGAAATAGGAAACACCTTAGCAATTGAAACTTCTAAATCTGAATATATGAAGGGTTTGCAATCTCAATCGAAGATCAGAAGAAGAAATCCAAACCTAGAGGATGTTGGCTTGGCTTTAATGGAGTTATCTTCATCTGCACCCTAGCCGTCTCCATCTCTGAGAAGAAATCCATGCCTACATACTGCTTTGATTTAGGGAAAAGATATGGTGAGCCGCACAATGGAAAAAAAAGTGAATTAAAAAGCTAATTTGATCGCTTCTTTCTTCAGAATGAGGATGAGAGGCGAGGGTTCTTCAGAATGAGGATGAGAGGCGAGGGTTGAGATGGCCGTGAATGGAGGGGCTCGCGGCGAGGGGGGTTGAGATGGTCGGACATAGGGGAGGGGAGAGAGAGAGATAGACCTGTCGGCGACGGTTGCGGTAGACGGAGACGGAGACGGAGACGGCGACGGCGACGGTGCAAGGAGTGAGCCTCAGAGAGTAGAAGGTTGATGTCGAAGTGAGTCCACTGGCGACCGCAAGTAGGGGCTGCGCTAGGAGAAAGACAGTGGAACCCTAGCAGACTTTTTACCGAGATGCAA
Organism: Lotus japonicus; assembly: GCF_012489685.1. Taxonomy (NCBI): domain Eukaryota; kingdom Viridiplantae; phylum Streptophyta; class Magnoliopsida; order Fabales; family Fabaceae; genus Lotus; species Lotus japonicus. The sequence continues at coordinate 13,152,470 of NC_080044.1, forward strand.
TTGAAAAGATACAGTGAACTGTGCAATTGAAAAAATGTTTTTGGAGAAATAAGGTAAAGAAAAATCATGGCACATGTGGCAAATAAGGCCAAGGTGGAAAAGCTGATGTGTAAATTATTAAATGAGAATTAATAGGTGGAAAAGCTGACGTGTAAATAATTAAGTGAGAATTAATCTCGGAGCGACACGTCACTAACTTGACCTGTGAGAGCGACACGTCATGCTAGAAGTTGTTCTTTTCTAATATATATATAGATTATATAAATTGACGGGATATGAACTTCTGAATAATTATAAGATTATGTAAAGAAAGTAAAGGGAAGAAAAATAGTTTATGTATCAAAGGAAAATCAAACTCATTTGTTTGGGGCTTTATGTTGTACTTGGATGAATGCAAGCTGCATGTTGTTATAGAAAATAAAAATATTCATCATGTTCCCAAAACTTGTTCACGTTCAGAAGAGTTGTTCGGTTGTTTTCAGGTGAACCACTATTCTTTATTTTTTGTGTTTTAGGTTTTTTTTTACTTATAATAATGTTTTATTCTTAAAATTATGATCAATAAGGCTCTATCCACATCAATTGATGAGCGTCAGATAAGCAAGTTCTGTTAGCTTTAGGACGTCCATCAAACGGAAGGACCCAAATCATACAATCTCTATATCTAAAGAGTTAAAAGGTATATGCACCAACAGTGTAAACTTTGTTTACCGAAACATCTAATTGAATTCCGTCAAATCAGAAAATATATTTTTATTTCAATTAAAATTAAAAATAAATCTAACTCTCTCATACATGACATAAATTGATTGGATATCAATAATGATTTATATACATACATACAATACATACGCATTTCTACGACGTGCCCAAAATGCGTTTTCATTTTTTTTAGAAGTTGGCAAGTTGTGACGGTCAAAAACCACCACAAATTTGTTCGGTGACATAAGTTGTATCAGCTGCTCCTTATCCAACCAGCAGTAACAGTGTGGAAGCTCAAACAAAAACCCTGCAACTAAGACCTCAAAACCCTTCCATGGCTTCAACTCTCACATACCAACCATGTTAGAATTTTCTTCTCCCCACACACAAATGGAGCTTTCTTCTTCCTTTCTACTTCCCCATAAACCACTTCACTCATCATCCTATTTACACAACCCACTTCGAATCACCACAAAAACCCGACACCCCACCACCCAAATCCTCCGTATTTCCGCGGTGGCCATCGACCCGCCGCCGCAGGAGCTTCCTCAGAACAGTCCCCGCCGCCTCCTGCAGGAGCTCGCCGAACGCAAGAGACCCTCTCCGAAAAGAAGAGCACCGCCGAGAAGGTTCGTCCTCACTCCTCCGGTTAACGACAAGAAACTCGCCAACAGGCTCCTGAATAGCCCACAACTGACGCTGAACAATTTCCCTGTGCTGAGTTCATGCCTCCCTTACGCGAAGCTCAATGATAACGACAATGCGTGGATGGAGGAGCATTTGATGGAAGCGAAGCAGGCGTTGGGGTACCCTTTGGAGCCGTCGGAGGAGGTGATGATGGGGGAGGGGAATCCGGCGAAGATGCTCGATACGCTGCTGTATTTGGCATTTCAGCACCCCAAGTGTGAGAGGTCGAGGGCGAGGCACGTGAGGTGTGCGCACTCGAGGTTGGTGTTTCTGGGGCAGTATGTGTTGGAGCTGGCGTTGGCGGAGTTTTTCTTGCAGAGGTACCCGAGGGAGTCGCCCGGACCGATGAGGGAGCGGGTTTTTGGGTTGATTGGGAAGAGGAGCTTGCCCATGTGGATTAAAGCTGCGAGTTTGCAGAATTTGATATTCCCCAATGTTAATATGGATAAGTTGGTTAGGAAGGACAGGGAGCCGATCGTAAAGTAAGCTCTACTTCCATATGGTGTTACTTGATTGTTTTTAGGGGGATGAATAGTATCATTGTAGTCTAGTAGTGCTGTTCCTACTGTGAAGTTTGTTTACTATACTTGAAGGTGTGATTATTAGTTACACTTACAGTTGTGGTTATATCAAGATTCTTGTTACTATCGTAAACAAATGCTTCTGATGTGGTCACACAAGGTAGTTGTAGACTTGTATAGACATCTAAAATCATGATATTTTGGCCGCAATTGCAGTCTCGGGCTGTGTTTTAAAACCATGCCGTGTGTGTGGGGAGGATTTTGACATGGAGTCAACTTGGTTGCAGTCACCTGACTGGCCAAGCTGAATTGATTGATTAGGTTAACACATTGCTTTTTAGTTGCTTGTAAGTTGCTAAATTTTCCCCTTGGTATTTTTTTAAGCAATAGAGAATTGAGATTTGAAAGTTGTGTTGATGTTATTTTTGTTCAAACAGCTCCTGAGTTGGTGATGCTATAATGTGGATATTTCTGAGATCAATGACCTTCTTCATCTGATGCCATCTTTGTTTCAAGACCAAACTGTTATTTCATGAAACGTACATAATATAAGTAGCTTAGTATCAGAAAAAAATTTAGAAAATGAGAATAATTGCTGGCTGAACACCCATCTATCTTTCAAGACCAAACTGTTATCATTCATGAATTGTAAATAGTTAAATATAAGTAGCTTACTGTGAGGAAAAAACTTGCAAAGGAGAGAAAAATTGCTGGCTGAACTTCCAGGATGATATATATTTTGTTTGCTTTAATCATTTATCGTGACAGAGCATTCATGTAACCAACTCTACTCAGTGGGGCAAGACTTAGATGATGTGGTGTTGTTGTTGTCTAATAATTTATAGTGGAACCATCTTAATCAATGGGGCTGGTCTCTACCCATAACTGTTTCTGAAATGTATTCTTCACTGCTTTTCTAATTTTTTTTTATACATTGGCAGGTCTGTATTCTGGGCTTTGTTTGGGGCAATATATCTGTGTTTTGGCATGCCAGAAGTGTATCGTGTTCTTTTTGAAGTCTTTGGAATGGATCTAGAAGCTGAGTATTGCCAGCCAAAATTGCGTAGGCAACTTGAAGATATAGATCATGTATCTGCTGAATTTAAAGGCAAGCTAAGCTGGCAAGATGTGGTTGCATATAAGGCAAGCTCTACACGTCTTATGTCATAGTATTATTTGTTTTGACAAGTTAGCACGTAAAGATCTAAATATTGTCTACTTATAGCATGTTTAGATCATCTTGTTTTCTCTCAGAATCAATTCTGGCACTTAGAAGTATTCACAGTAGCTTCTCGCCTTCTCCCCAAATAATTGATTTTGATTGTAGAATCAATTCCAGGAGGATTTCGGATTTCCAAACATGTTATTACTATGGTTGACAAACTCTATTTTACGTTCATGTTTGTTTTCATGCTCTATTGTGAAATATGCATGAAAAATTCCTTTCATATGACATAATTTGCAGATATTATTATTAGGAAGAACAGCAATGATGTTTACTGTTCTCCATTCAGCCTCCTGCAGATGCCCTGTTTGCAAATCCACGGCTGTTCAGAGCTTGTATCCCCCCAGGCATGCATCGGTTTAGAGGAAATATATGGGATTATGATAGCAGACCCCAAGTAATGCGAATCCTCGGATATCCATTAGATATGGAAGATAGAATTCCAGGAATTACTGATGCTAGGAACATAGAGCTTGGACTTGGATTGCAGGTAGCTCTAATATTGCCTCTTATTCTGCTTTTTCTTTGGCACTATCAAGTATCAGGGTATTGCATGTTGATTGTTTACAACAACAAAAACAGATTCATTTTCCCACTAGGTGGAGTTGGATGCATGATCAAATGACACCGTATTTTTTTATTCTAAATATGTCTATTGACAAACCATTGAAATCTGAATCCTTCATAATGGTTTGGCCTATCGTTTTTTAGGTCTTCTTCTACTTCTTATGATTGGACTACCCTACATTTGATCTACACTCCTTAATAGAGCTTCTTTAGGTCTTCTCCACCCATAGGTTATATCCTAACTTCCTTCGACATGCAATCCCTCATACTCCTATCATACCTTGTGTGTCCATTTATCCTTCATAACACTCTTATTTCTGCAACATTGGGCTTATTTTCTTATTGACTCTTTACCACCCAACATTCAATTCCTTGCAAGTTATAACAAGTATGTTCATAGGTTAACTAGGAAATATTATTTTACAACTTTCTATAGTATCTTCCTTGGACCTTTCATGGAAGATAACAAGTCAATTGATCAGCTTGAAGGTTCCTTGCTTCTGTTCCAAGTTCTGATATTATTGAATTTCTTGTTGAATTGCAGCTATGTTTCTTGCATCCATCAAATTACAAGTTCGAACATCCTCGATTTTGCTACGAGAGATTAGAATACCTTGGCCAGAAGATACAGGTAGACGACTCTTTTTGCTGTCTGATATATCGTATTCTAAAATTTGCTCACCTCCTCTTTGTTGCATGCCGTATAATTTTATTTATTGATTTATTGTGTATTTTGTTTAGGATTTGGTGATGGCTGAAAGATTGTTGATGAAGCATTTAGATGCTCCTGGGTTCTGGATACAAGAAAAGCACCGCCGCATACTTATGAACAAGTATTGTGGAAGATATTTGAGGGCCAAACAACTCCACCATTACATTATATATTCTGATAAGGTTAAAGATGCTTACGGGCGCAGTCATAGACTGAGAAACCCGGCCACAACATCTGTTCAACAAGCCCTTCACGGGCTTTCATATGCTGTATATGGGAAGCGTGATGTAAGACGTCTGATGTTTGAGGTTTTTGACTATGAGCAAGTCCAACCTAGAACAATTTAAATATGAAGAGACAGTAGTGACATTACACAAGGATACAAGAAATTCCACTTTCATTTATTCTTTGACCCCCTTTTCCTTCATCTTTTACATCTTTCTCTGCTTTTTTTTACCCTCTTCATTTAGGATTCTCCATATTATGATTTGATCCTCTTATTTTTAGCTGATTTTCAAATTCTTCGGAAGCTGCTCTTGTATATATTCATTGTATTGTATTACTATTAGTTTTGAGACTACATCTGAGATGACTGTAAGAGCATGAAGACAAGGATGCATTCTTCTCCAATATCCAAGGTCCAAGAGTCTAGTTGGTTGAGTTGGTGATTTTAGAATGAAAAATACGTTATACTTGCCTATTAGGAATGGAATCCTCCCCGGCAGTACTTGCCTCCAGCTCCCTCTGTAGTATTTCAGACCATTATATTCATCCACGGTTTAGAAAAGTAAGGTATTTAAATTATAATAATTATGTTAGTTTGATGGCCAAAAAAGTAAAATTGGATTAGCCAAAGAAAACACCGAGACGCTAGTGCTGCTCCACGTTGTCGGGCACACATTCTTGATCATATAGCCCCAAAAGAATAGTTCAAGCGGTAAGAGTTGAAAAGTAAGAGTTGAAAGATGAGTAAATGCCGATGCAAAATCAAATCTTACAAAGGATAAAAAGCTCACCTTCCTGGGAAAAAATTGGCCTATAAAAAATACCACTACAATGGTCATTCTATGGGGAAACGCCATCTATTGTGACCGTATTTGGAAAATCAACCATTCAAAGTCAATCAATATAATTTATTTTAAGGTTAATTAAAGAATATATTTTTCTCTTATAATATTGATATTTTTGTGTGTAATATTTCACTAAGGGTGCTGTTCTTAATAATTCAACTCTAGATTTAAGTATAATATTATTTTGGTTACATAGGAAAGTCTATTAGGTATAATAATAATAATAATATGGATACTTGTCTTTCAATAGTTATTTATTTCCATTTAAAAAAAATTGTCAAAGATTTGGTCCAAGTTGGAAATTGAATGCAGACAGAGGACGAGTGAGTTTTGCCGCGCGGGAAGAAAAATGATGACAATCAAAATCAATCCTCAAAATCAAAACATGTGCAAATATCTCCACACGCGCCTTAACTATCCCCACAACAACCCACCCGCGCTACTCCTCCGCTTCTTCCTACTCTCCACACTAGTAGCGCCGCTCGCGCAACCTCCAAACCCGCGCACCACCACCACCGTCCCCCAGATCCATCGCCGCCGCCGAGCCATGTCGAAGGCGCGTGTCTACACCGATGTCAACGTTCTTCGCCCCAAGGAGTACTGGGACTACGAGTCTCTCGCCATTCAATGGGGGTAATCATCAATCATATGCCGAGTTTTAGGGTTTCTGTGTTGTGTTATCATATGTGATTTGAACCAGTGTTGTCAAATAGCGGTTATAGCCGCGCCATAGCGCTATATTTTCCGCTTTAAGAGGCTGGAAATAGCGGATTTTTGGCTTACCGCTATAGTCCGCGATCCGCGATTAACAACACTGATTTGTGTTGACCAAAATTAAAATGTTACTAATTGCTGGTGTTTTTTTGTTTTCTCTGGATTCCTGATTAATGTTATGTATGGAGTTTACTTTTCAGTGAACAAGATAATTATGAGGTTGTGAGGAAAGTGGGAAGGGGGAAGTACAGTGAGGTTTTCGAAGGCGTAAATGTTAATACCAATGAGCCCTGTGTAATGAAGATTCTCAAGCCTGTGAAGAAAAAGAAGGTCAGCTTTTGTTTATGATACTAATGTTGTATGCTAGCTTTCCTTTGGGATGTAAGGATTATGAATAAAGCCAGCCATTGGTGCTTTTTCCTGAACTATTCTCCTAAAATTTGCTGTACAATGAGTAATGCTGTAATTTATACACACAAAAAAGAATTTCTCATATACTCTTTACAATCTTCTTTGTATTGGATTACAACTCTAGCACTTTGCGGAATCTCCCTAACACAGTTTACAACAGTTGTTTCGGATATAAACAAGTAACTTGAGTTTATCATAAGGAGACATAATATAATAGAATTTCAAACATGGAGATTTATAGAATATCAATATTAGGCAAAAAACTTCTATCGAATAATAAACAACAGGCATATCAATATTGAAATCGTAGTTCATAATCTAATTTTATAGCATGGTTGTGATACCACCATCTGAGATCTTTAACATTATTTTGCAGATTAAAAGAGAGATAAAAATACTTCAGAACCTCTGTGGAGGACCAAATATTGTCAAGCTTCTTGATATTGTCAGAGATCAACACTCTAAAACTCCAAGCTTAATATTTGAGCATGTCAACAGTACAGATTTTAAAGTTCTGTATCCGACTTTGGCTGATTGTGACATACGCTATTACATATATCAGCTTCTGAAGGTAATGTAATTCTTCGCTCTCGTGTTACTCTTGGGATGCTGCTCTTCGTGTCCTCTCCATTATAAATATATTATTTGGTAAAACTAAAAGTAATTGAAATATTGAATCTTGGGTAAGGCTTATATTAATTATGCATCTAATTTACGTGTGTAAGCTTTTGCTTATGCATCAATGCATCATGAAATTATTCTTCATGTGTGCAAGAGATGTTTAGAACCTTTTCGTGTTACATGAATGCTTTTTAGTTTTGAATCGTAGGCTTTAGATTACTGCCATTCTCAAGGCATAATGCACAGAGATGTCAAGCCTCATAATGTAATGATCGATCATGAATTTCATAAACTTCGCTTGATAGATTGGGGTCTTGCTGAATTTTATCATCCTGGAAAGGAATATAATGTTCGTGTGGCTTCAAGGTAATGTTCTCAGACCAATTTTTAAAAGTCCAGAAAGATATGTAAAATGGATGAACCAGAGTATATTACTATATTGCTAAAATCAAAATCAGTAAGGCATCATTAGCATGTTCAAGCATGATTTTTTCAAAGACTAGATTATTGAAAACTTTGTGTGCCAAGTATCGATATATCCATAAATGTCATTCTGAAGATTTCGAGACAACCAACAGTGAGAAAGACTTGCAAAAAGATTTCTACTTTGGTCAAGGGAGATGTGGCCTTCATTGCTACTAAACATAGTGGAACTGAATACTTGCAAAAAGATTGTAGCAAATACTTACACTTCTACCAATTTATGCTTGATAAATATTTCATACAAATTCCAAAATAGAGTTTGAATAAATCACCCTTTTTAATTATATCAAGATTCTCAATCCCTTAAGACCTTTTGATTCTAGTTTCTTGTGAAGGTCTCTCCTATGTTCACTGTGCTATTATATTTTCAGCTACATTTTTTGTTTAATCTTAAGAGACTCGTATTTTATAAACAACAATTAGACTTTTATTTCTGAAGCTTATAATACACAATATGCCCTAAATCGTGCTTTACAGAATACTTGTATAAGATTAATGTGTAATGTATTGTGAAATGCCACTCATGGGGGTGTTTAGGCTTATTTTTCGCTGACAGTCTGACACTGATGCCATCTGACATTTATGATAGCCGGATGAAGCAGATCAATGAAAAGTATGTCAAAAGTGACCAAATGATTATGTGACCCTGATTTCTTTATTTAATTACCCTTCCCAGTTCCCACTTAGCAATTTGAAAGGATATGAGTCTATTAGGCCTAGCTGAAGATATTAAGAGTGTTTAGAACTTAGAAGTCCCACATTGACTAGAGATATGGCCAAACAAGTGTTTATAAAGGGTAAAGCAACCCTAACCACTAAGCTAGCTGTTGGGGTATAGTTAAGCCTAACTTGAATTCTAAGAAAGAGCACAAAGATTAGTCTTCATTGCCATGTGCAAGTGCTGTAAGCAGAAGGAATAAGCAAGAAGATAAAGGAGTTCCAAGAATTGAGGTTTTTGTTCTAGTTTAGTGGTATTCTGCTTTATAGTTTCCAACTAGGCTCCTAGTTTTGGTTCTTGTTAGTAGCATGTTTCAGGTTCCTAGTCTAACACTTATCTTTAATCATATAAGCATTCTTAGCTTCTTTCCAGGCCATTGTTAATTTACTGTTGACATTTTTTTATTTTGTTTGTAATTTGCTGATATTTGTTAGTTTGGTATAAACTTGACTACATGACTACGGTTGTTTAAATTTTCCTAGACTTATATGCTATTGTTGTGTGAGGATTAGTTTTGGGTTTTCAAGTTATTGAATGACACTGACAATATATTTGATGTGCTATGCTTTCTTTCTCAGACACTTTAAGGGCCCTGAACTTCTAGTAGATTTGCAAGACTATGACTACTCATTAGACATGTGGAGCCTGGGTTGCATGTTTGCTGGAATGGTAAGATTTACAGCTACAGGTTACAATTTACTGGTTATGTGGTATTCCCTTTGGCATTTTTATGTGAAATCTAATTTTGAATATACATGTGCAAAATCATGTAACTCTGGTTTATGATAATTTTACTTCATGTAGATATTTCGCAAGGAACCTTTCTTTTGTGGTCAGGACAACAACGATCAGCTTGTAAAAATAGCTAAGGTAACAATCATGGCGGTTTGCAACAATGTATAAAATTTTCGAAGTTATCATGTTGATGCCATGCAAGTTAACGCAATGTTTTAGTTTTGACTGCATAGTTTGAAAACACTGGTGGCATTTTTTGTAATTATTAGTAATATATTAAGACTGAGCTAGAGGGCAATGCCATGTCACTTCAGCTATATGTTTGCCACATAATTGTTTTAGCTAGCTCACAAATAATCTAATGTTCAAACTACATAAATCCTAACATATCTCCTCGATGCAATTGCATCTGAATTGCCCCACCTTTTTTTCTGTACGTTACTATGTATCCCAAATCCATCAACATTCTGACTCAGTGCAGTCCATCGAATCCTAGCAAGACTCTTTGGTTTCTACTGTGTGCAGTTCGAGACCACTCTCCCACCATGACCAACTGCTCTGAATGTTGACAATAGCATTCTCTATGCCAGTTTCCTGGTTGCCCTCCACCAAATAAGTTTTCTCGAGATCTGGGAGGGTGTCTGAAATGAGGAGCCATGGATATGGCTTGACAGTGAGTGTTTCAAGCTTGAGATTCCTTTTGAAGACATTTCAGAGGCTAATCATGGGTATCTTTTCAGCAATGTCAAACTCAGCAACTCCCACTCAAATATCTTCAAAAATATTTCTACCTCATACGATAATTACAATGTATTTGAAAACAATAAAATGTAATTTTAAATATGTTGTATGTGATCTGCAGGTGCTTGGGACTGATGAATTGAATGCATATCTGAATAAGTATCATCTTGTGATTGACCCTGAACTTGATGCTCTACTTGGAAGGTAATATGATTTAGTGAGTTAGCAACTCCTCTATAATATATTCCTTGGCAATGCAATTGTATCTCTATGAGCTCTCCTTAAAATGTTTGCTGCTTTTGTTTTAACTTTATTTCCTCTTGGTAGATATGTGAAGAAGTATTACTGATTTCATTGTTATGCTATTTCCGGTTGCAGTCACAGTCGCAAGCCTTGGACTAAATTTATCAATTCCCATAATCAGCATCTTGTGTCTCCAGAGGTCATTTAATCTATTCCCATTATGGCATTAAGACCAAAAACAATTTTTATGTAAGGATTTTACTTATTTCATTATATTCAATATGCAGGCAATCGATTTTCTTGATAAGCTTCTTCGATATGACCACCAGGACAGGCTAACGGCAAGAGAAGCAATGGTAATAAAGAGCTCATTTATTCACCGCAACATGGTTCTTCTTCTGTTGTGTTAGTACCTTAATTTACACAGTACTTCATTATTGTTTGCTGTAACTTTTTGTTGTTGACTATTCTGTAGGAACATCCATATTTCTCTCTGGTTAGGGCAGCAGAAAATAGCTCTATGAGAACACAGTAACTTCATATGTGGAATCATAAACCCGAATTCATATATGTGGGACTGTTTTCTAATACCCTAACAGGCGGTATGGTTGGTTGCCTTAGTTATAGCCGGTTAGTTTTCTTGTGGATTATATATCAATTTCATTATCTTTGTTCAGTTGAATAATTTGTTAACATGTCGTTGAAAATTAAAATTATGTCTTAAAATTATAAGGGCGTGATTGGTTTTGTTTAAATTTTAGTATTTCTCAAATTTTTCTTGCACAAGATGCTGATTATAAATTATTTTAAATACAAGATTAACTAATGTGTTTAAACTTAAAGAGTTTATGCTTGCCAGAGATCTGTCTGATTCATCCGGTACGTTAGTGCATGTTTGGTTTGGCGTTAGAGTCACACAAACGTGATTTCATGCATCTCAATACATCAAAAAAGAAGTTAGAATTGACTATGCTGAGTTTAAGATGAATCGGATAAACATGATATTGACACGTTAATTTCAATATTGATGCTCATTGAGTTCGACGAGAATCTAAAGTTCATGTGTCTCTAACCAACTACAGGGGGGAAGTTCATTCTGATTATGTGTTATATACTTATATTCAACCTTTTCTAGTAACTGGTAAAATATATCCCAATATAATAATGGTGTAAGTGACAAAGTCGTGATAAACATAGGAAATGAGGTAGAATTCAGTGATCCAGTAAATGCCAATAAAAAACATGGTTGTGGATTGGAGGGCCTCTCCCACGCCCAACAATGAGCCCTCCTCCACCCCATTTCCGTGAGCTTAATCCTCCAGCTCATCCTCCTGGTTCGGGGCTGGAACAAACAATACAAATGAATGTCTCGTTGGGGTTGGTTTTTAGTTAGCATTTTTTAAAGAATAAAAAAGTAGTTTTAGTTTTTCTTTTTATATTTTTTAAGTTTCAAAAATATTATTATTGACTTAATAAATTCATAGGAGTCAATACCATTGTCAACTTTATAAATTTATGATAGAAAGGGGTGGCAGCAAAACTGTAGCGGTGGAGTTAGGTAGTAGTAGTAGTGGAGGTGAATGATGATGGTGGGTGTTAGTGGTGGTGACAGATAGGCACGGATCCATGTTGGTTAGTGCGAGGGCAACCATATTTGTGTTATAATATATCATGGTGTAAATATTATAAAGTAGATTTTCAACTGCCCCACAAATTTCAATACATATCTTACCATTTGAGGATTATCCTCCTGGCGAGTTTACTCTCATTGGATGTTCTTTCGATTTGATTAATAAATGATTTCTATTTGCAGTAAAAAGAAAAGATGTTTTTACTCTAATACCGGTAGAAGTTTAAAACATAACATTATTTCAACTTCTATTATTTTTCTATTACACCTGTTTTTTTTCGTGCATGTTAGACAAATCTGTTCATTATTCCAACGTTACATTCATGACGAGTGCGAATAGAAACAAATGCATGTGTTATGCATTTAGATTCGACTGAGATAATCACTTGCTCCTCCATAACAACACCTAAGTTGGATTGTGTGTTTAGTTACATGATTAATTCTGGTAAAATTGGTTCCTGCAAAATTAAATATTTGGCTTAAAAGCACTTGTTGCCCCTGATGTTTCATTTTGTGCAAAATATGCAAGACGCCCCTCATCTATTTTTGTCTATGTTTGTACCCTCAATGATACTGAAAAGTGTAGCGAATACCCCTTCGTCAGTTTGACGTTAGAAAACTAACACTTAACCAGTTGAGCTACATACATAATTGATATATATTGCAAGAAAATTTAATTTATATCATCATCATCAATTTCATATCCTCTTCTTCTTCCTTCTCCTTCTTCATCAGAACACATAAATTAACTTAAAACAAAATTAAACAACCCAACCTTCATCTTCTTCCTCCCAACCCAACCTTCAAAATCAGAAACTCAACACCATTGAAGCCCAACCAAGCACCGTCACCACATCCCCCCCCCCCCCCCCCCTCACCCAAATCAATTATTAAAGTTCAATTTTACCAACATTGAACATCAATCACCGTCTTGAAAATTAAGTATCTTTAAAAACTAAAAGGGATGAGAACAATTTTTTAATTTGATCACAGTAGCAAATTTTCCCTAATAAAATCCCTTGTTTCTTTCCAACAATTTTCCCAATCTGGTGATTAAATCAATTATGTCACATCCCCAATTCGTTGAAGACCCCAATGCAGTTTTCCAGAACTAGAAGACCCCAGAACAAGAAGAAAAATCCTAACTTTTCAGATTTGAGCCTGACCCAGATTCAAAATTGATCCGAATTTCGCTCCCATGAATAGAAACAGAAGCTTGAACACAATTTCAACCTGCCTTTGTCGCGAGAGGGTTACCATAACATAAGTAGGCACGACGAGAAGCACAAACAGAAAGTGTAAGTTAAAATAATGTGATTTATATTTGAATACACTTTTTTTTTATTGCTTTCAAAATATAATCAACATACACTATTTGCACCAATTATTTATTATGAATTAATTTATTAAATTAGTTTCATGAAATGAATGATAATATAGGAATAATATTTAAAAAACATAACATACCATTTTCTTCTTCTTGTTGTGCAAAGCAGGGAGAAGAGTACATTGATTGAAGCAACAAACCACAAAGTTCCAATGGCTTCTACTCTCTTCTTCACCAATTGCCACCTTTCTCCTTTTTCTTCCACCGCCACCACCCTCCGCCGCCACCCCATCAGAGTGGGTCCCACTTCCCTCCGCTTATTGGCCCTTCACTCAGCTGCTGCTCCTTCTCAGTCATCCCGTGTTGCCGCCGTTGCTGCTATGGGTACTGAGGCTTCTGCTAAGGTGATTGATGGAAAATTAGTGGCAAATCAGAGATGAGAACAGCTGAAGTCTCTAGGATGAAAGAAGCCATTGGTGTGGTTCCAGGGTTAGCTGTAATCCTTGTTGGAGATAGGAAGGACTCCGCAACTTATGTGCGTAATAAGCAGAAGGCTTGTGAAGCTGCTGGAATAAATTCTTTGGAAGCATTTTTGCCGGAAGATTCCACTGAAGAAGAAGTTTTGAATTATATTTCAGGCTACAATGAAGATCCTTCAGTTCATGGCATTCTTGTTCCATTACCTTTACCTTCTCATATGAATGAGCAGAACATCTTGAATGCTATTACAATTGAGAAGGATGTAGATGGTTTTCATCCATTGAATATCGGTCATCTTGCAATGCGTGATAGAGAACCCCTGCTCGTTCCCTGTACACCAAAGGGATGCATAGAGTTACTCCGCAGATATGGTGTTTCTATTAAGGGAAAGAGGGCTGTCGTGATTGAGCAATATTTGTAGGAATGCCAGCTGCTCTCTTGCTGCAAAAGGGAAGATGCTACTGTCAGTGTTGTCCATTCAAGAACCCTAAACCCTGAAGAGATCATAAGTGAAGCAGATATTGTTATCTCGGCTGTTGGACAACCACACATGGTTAGGGGAAGCTGGATAAAACCCGGTGTTGTCATTATCGACGTTGGAATCAACCCTGTAGAGGATCCGAATAGCCCTCAAGGTTATAGATTGGTCGGAGATGTTTGCTTTGAAGAAGCAATAAAAGTTGCCTCAGCTGTGACACAGTGCCTGGAGGAGTAGGTCCAATGACCATAGCAATGCTTCTCCAAAATACTCTTAACTCTGCAAAGAGGATCCACAAGTTTGAATAACCTGGTGCAAGAATCTACATCATTATGAGCCATCAAGATGATATAAAACATCCTCTTCCATATACTTGTGTTAACTCATCAAATATTTAGGCGTACTTAGAGAGTACTAAACTTGAAATGTTAGGCTGTTAGCGTAGACTCTAGTCAGATGCAAATAAAGCTCACGGTTTTTTTTTTTTTGACGGGCAGCTCACGGTATTTTATTATAAGGTTTGATTTGATGAAAAATTTATAACATAAATGACTGTAATTGATCTAGTTTCTTTCAAAAAAAATATTTAAAAGAATTCTACTAAGTTAATAAAAAAGATTTAGCTGTTAAACAAGAAATAGTGATACCACATTGTATGTTTTTTTTTTTGATAAATCAAATTGTTTGTGAATAGTAGTAAAAATAATTTTGAAAATAGCATAATCCAACAAAAAGAGTTGAGGGAAAACAACCCTTTGAAAAGAGAAAATAGTAAAGATATGAGCTGAAACAAGGGTACAAAATTAAAAGAGATAATGCAAATAGGAAGTTGAATAAAGACTTAACTTAATGATAACAATGTGAGCCAGGGGTTATGACAGAAGGCAAAGCTTCACTCATGTTACAATTTAAAACCGACATCATCCATACATGTTAAAACTCACCGGATCCATGTTTCATCAATAAGTACGTACTTCTGATTTTGCAAACATAAAACTGAACACATTCAGAATAACATGAAATTGTCCTGACAAGTTCAAGTGCTTGAATCATTGAAAACACTCAATTTAATCACCTGAAAGTGAAGTCTCGTGTATTTTATCACAACTGAGGTAAATCAAATTTTACAGTCACCAGGCCCCTTTTTTTTGCCAGACAATTAGCAGGAGAATAAGATTAAGTTACTGGCTAAGAAAGATAACGAGTGGTGTCAATTGTCTGGTTCATGAAGTCCATTATTTTTTTAAGACGCTTAATATTAACATTAATGATGTCATTCAAAGTCACACTTTGACACAACATAAGAGAAAATTAACACTGTTTCTCACACTTTAACAAGGGAAAAACGTACTAATTAACCCCCACTCGTCTCTCCCTAACCCCCAAGACACAAACTCATACATTTGATATAAAATAAAACGGAATATTTCTGTAGATAGATTATAGAAGAGGCCATGATGATATTATGTCCCTACATGCCCTCGCCTCAAATTTACTTTTGAAGATGAGGAAAACAAGTAACGACATCAGACTTCGGGTGTTTGGCTTCAGCATGCTCCCTACACTTCACTTCTGATGTGGTGCAAATAAATGTTTGCATGCACACCTTGCACTGCAATCATCAATAACAAGATTATAATCAGTAAGACTCAATTCTGCTGTTCTCATTACAGTAATGCAGTGAGAGCAAAAGAACTCTCCTGCTGCAATAGAAAATTCCAAAACCTTCAATAGATTAACATATCACACATCTATAATCAAGTTTTCAAAAGGTGAAGAAACTTTAACATTAGTGTGGTGAAACATCAATCGTAAAGCGTATATTACAATTATCTGACTAGAAAATTTTTAGTTGGAACAGTCTCTCATATAGTTTATACATTGGACATATAGAAACAATTAGGCCTCATCACAAATTTAGCAAACAAACAGCATGTTGCACATTGAATGTCAGTTATCGTAGTCCAAGTCTAACAGAAATACCACACCTGAGTATAAGAACAAAGTACCTAATTATCTGTGACAAATTAACAAAAAAACCAACTGCTGAACAACTATGTTGACTATGTTACTGCGAAAGACATCAATGAGTCTGTTCGAGTAAATTTTTCTATGAAAAGGAAGGAAAACAGAGACTTTCAGCTAATTCTCCATAACCTTTCAACTATTCAGCAAGAATCATTTATAAAAAATGAGGTCATATGACTTATATGTATCCATGTCAAAACACTAAAAATAATGGTTTGCATCCATGTTTCTGCTTATTAGACACCAAATCTGACTTTCTCAACCCCACACAGGACTTTTGGAGAACTAAGTTACAATATACCTATTGACCACTTTATTAAACATCAATAACAATATGCAATTTTATTACAGTTATAGTAATAATTAAGTAGATACTAACAAAATATCAATTTGGAAAAATGTATCATAATTCATCATCAATCTTTCTGTTTAACCCTCCCTTTAACTTCTCACTGTCCATCTGAAATACTCCCTTTGATCCCTTCCCTTCCCCTTCTCTACCAAACATAACGAATTTCAGGAATGTGAATACGCAAAAAGGACACATGAGACTCCTCTAAATGAGCTCATATGACACAAACGCATGAAATCAAACAGATATCAAACAATTTCTCTAAGCAATAACAATGACCTCCTATGATGCATGATCAGATTTTCCCAGCTCTAAATTTACCACCCTTGTTATGAACAGGAAATTGTATTACATATGCAAAAGATACAACACAAATAATGAAAAATAAAAAAAAGCCCTATGCCCAAAGGAAAAACCTTTTCATAACAGTAAACAAATTGCCAAAATTAGCAGATCACACAGTTACAAAAAACCAAAAGCATCAAGTAAAAACCATTAACCCATACATATAGCATACAAGGAAAACATGAAAACCAGTCTTAATCCCCATAAACAATAAACAAAGAACTAGGCCCCGTTTGGAAGAGCTTATTTGAGCTTATCTGATAGCATAAGCGCTTATGCTAGTGTTTGGGAGAGCTTATGCTTACAACTTATGGCCTACCATAAGCTGTTTAGAGCTTATTTTCATAAGCTATCCTGAGATAGCTTATGAAAAAGTGATGCTTATATATAGCTTATTTTCAATTTATTTCAATAATTTTTTTTTAAATAGCTTAAGCTGTTTTTCCAAACGGGACCCTAATCTCTAAAATTCAGCTTCAACAGAGAACAATCAAAGGAAAAGGAAACATGTAAAGCAGGTATGATTGAAAATCACCTGGATCGACATGGCTTTCTTGTTAGTTTCAAGCTGGCTTCCTGCAGAATCAATCAAAATCATCAGATCTAACAAATAAAAACAAAAATCACACTTCAATTTCAGGTTTACTCGTAAAATCGATTTTCAATTGTCGGCAATTGAAGGAGAAGACGAACAAAACAACAGCGCAAATCGGAGAAAGCGAGAGAGAGCGAGAGAGAGAGAGAACGGTTTGTTACCCTTAGCGCCCTTCTGCTTCTCGAGATTCCTCTCGCGAGCCATCTTTGCTTTCTGAGCATTGCCTCCTCCCATGGTTGTGATGTGAGAGAGAGAACTCACGAAACCCTAACTTTCTCTCTCTCTCTCTAGAGTTGAGTTGTTGAGTGCTGTGTGCGGAATCAGGATTTGGCGATAGATTGTAAATAAATACGAGTGATTTCGTTGAAACGGCGTCGTTTGGCTTAGTGCGTTGCGTTCCATATTAACTTCTTTCAAAACAGGTGGCATCTGTGTCAGCCCATGGATAAGCCCACGTAACCTTTACGCGCCAATTTGGTAGCTGGAACCCATTTACTCAAGCCTATCTATATATCCGCCTAATTATCAAGTTCTTTTTGTTTTCAATCCTATTGTATTATAGACCTAAAGAAACCTTTTTAGTCTTGACCTAAAGAAACCTCGTCCCGTCGTCCGCTCAAACATTGTCACGATACAAGAATGAGTTCCGAACTAAATAGTCAGCGACACAACTACTTTAACAATTGGAAAAATATAAATCAAAAAACTCAAAGCTGCATCTAGGCCCGTGCATCCTAAAAGATCGTTCCAAAAGGTACGAAGAGCTCCTTTCAGGCTTCCCCCATAACTCGAATAAACTCAAGTACCTCCTTCCAGGCTTCCCCATAACTCGAATAAACTCAAGAAAATTTGTCTTAAAGCACACGGAAGGAAAGTAGAGATCATTGGCGGCCAAAGATGATGCCCAAAGAATGCTTAAAGCCTCAACAATGACGGGCGATAAAACATCAAAAGGAGTTATAGACAATGCTTCCAAGACCTTCCGTCTCAATCACGCGAAAAACAGCAAAAATTAGCAACACTACTCGAGCCCACGCAATAGCAAAGTTCATTTTAACCACTTCAGCTCGCATGAAGGGATAGTGTCATGGTTGAAGAAGCACACACGTGTGCATGTAGTGTCGTTGTAGCAGCTAGAAAACCTGCACGCAGCAGTGTGTTCACCCACAAGGGTCCAATATGATGATGAACCAGCTCGTTCCTCCACTCTCAAACACAATTAAAATTGTTAATAACACATTAACAACCCTAAAATCAGCCACAAACAAAAAATAGGAACAAAACTGTTAAGGTACGTTACAACACCAAGGAGGAGGCAAACCAGGTCCAACGAGCTTCCTGAAAGAAGAGAAGGGAATGTCTGACCGTCTCGGGTTCCTCCATGCACACAGGACAAAGCAAATCAACATCCATACCACGAACGTATAAATTGCTTTGCAACCAAAAAATGCCCACGCACCCACGCCAAGCTAATTCTTGCGTCAAGAGCCTATGAAATCCATAACTTCTTCCAAATAGCATGTCGTAAATTATGACCAGTTGAAGAGGAGGTCAATGACAGCACAACACAGCGACAGATAAAAATATTGCCTGACTTGACATGATATTAGGTTTCATCATTAAAAGACCAATGGGATAGAGAAAATACACCTTATAGTAGAAGGACAAAAAAATGTGTTGATCAAACGACGATACCAACCTACAGGAGACAAAAACAATCCAACACATACTTGATACCAAGATCAACTGCATCCTCATGATGATAAGTAGTATGAGGGCATTTGGGGCTCAACTATTATTCAACACATCAATACTAGAGTGATCCCCAATTTTCCACAAGCCTCCTTTGTATCCCTTTTTCGCTCCCGTAAGGTTTTTATGAGGGTAAGAAACCGCCTTGAAAATATGGCCAAACAAAGAATCAGGATGCTTCAAAATCCTTCACTAATTCTTGCCCACATGAGTCGTGTTAAATACTCTAAAGTCACGAAGACCCCCATCACATTTAGAGGTTCACAACCTGCCCCACTTCATCCAATTAATATCACGCTCAAAAACATCTTCACGCCATTAAAACCTACTCATAATACTCCCAATGTGATAACAAATACCACCCGAAAGAGCAAAGCACTATATAACATAAGAATGAATTTCTTTGCCCACCGCCTAAATCAAAACTTCCTTCCATGCACAAGAAAAAGAGCTCTTTTTCCACCCCTTGAGCTTCCTCCAAACACACTCCTTGAAAAACTCAAAAATTTGAATTTTGTCTTACTAATGATAGTCGATATACTCAAATACTTATCATAACACTCTACGGGCTTAATTCCCAAAAGTTGTTTAAGCTCATCACATATGAAACTAGGCACATTACAACTACCGGAGAACATGAACTTATCAAAATTGATCATTTGACGAGAAGTTCATTCATAAGTAGTCAGAATGCTAGAAACACACTTTGTAGCTTAAATAGTTGCACGGACAAAAACGATGCTATCATATGCAAACAACAAATGAGAAAAATAGGTACAAACCTAGCAATTTTAATCTCATACAGAGAATGCGAAATAATAGCTCTATTAATCATGGCTAATAGCACTTTACCCAAACCATGGCAAAAGCCTCTTTTAGTTTTTTTTCTTTCTCTTAATTTTTCTTTCATTTTCTTACTTTGATTTTACTTGGTAATTTTTCTTTCATTTTCTTACTTTGATTTTACTTGGTAGCAAGTAAAATCAAAGTAAGAAAATGAAAGAAAAATTAAGAGAGAAAAAAAAAACTAAAAGAGGCTTTTGCCAATACTAAGCATTTTTTTTAGAAGGAATAAAAAAAGATATAACTTTAAATTTATAGTTTTAGATTTATAATATAGCCCTAAAGTTGTTGGTTAATAACTTACAAATTTAAAAAATAAGTGAGAGTAAATTAGCGATGATTATGAATACCTTAAATACTCACCTATTTTTTTAAAAAAGAGTAAGTTGGAAAGCTATAGCTTAAGTTAATTTGTCCATATATTACCAAATAATAGTAATAGTAATAATAATAATAATATATGTGTGCGGGGTATGGGCGGGTTGGGTACTATAGTACCCATACCCGCACCCATACCCACTACTTTTTGCGGGTAATTATCCATACCCAACTTCATACTCATGTAGCGGGTTTTTACCCTACCCATAGTGGGTATTTTTTTGCGGGTACCCTATGAGTCTGAGACTCATTGCCATCCCTACCCTTGGTGCATGCCCCTATCGTGAGAAAAATATTGTTGAGTGGGGATCACTAACTTTTTTTTTTTTTTTTTGAAATGGGGATCACTAACTTACTCTTAATCATTTTGTAGTAAGAGTAAGTTAGTACTCACATCTTTAGGAATATATCGCAAATTTAAAGTTAAAACTTGTTAACTTACTTTTTCTTTGTTTTGTGTTGGTTTCGAACCCATAATTTGTTGGTTTTGGGAAATTCTCCAAACCAACAAAAACTGGCCTTAAGATTAGAGACTCGTTTTACTCCACTGAACCAACCCCTTGAGTTAGATGGCATATAGTTTTGATTCTGAACCTATTCAATTATAAATATCGTACAAAATCTGCGGCCTTGCAGTAAAAATAGATAATCGGCAATCAACTTAGGAGTCAAAAGGTAGGGGCCAATGGAGCCACTCAATATCATTCCCAGCTAGTAGTACATCTCAGCATCTGATCAAATACACAAAATGTTGATTGCAGGAGCCAATTATCTAATAATCCTGGTCGTGATCCCTTATCCACTTTGTAGCAACCCACTTCTCCCCCTTTATCACGGGGCAGCTCCCATGGAGTGATGTCTGCCAAAGAATACACACGACAAATCAGACAACCAGAATTCAGTTTGCACTAGGCCAAGGCTATCAACTAAATGAGTAACTCTGCAACTGCAAAGTTTAATCACTCATTTCTGAGACCTTGTTGTTACGCATTGTTTAATTGCTCATATTAAAGAAAAAAAGTCCAACACGCGTTATTCTAAATAAAGGCATAAAGCTCTACATTATCTGCTTTAAAAACAAACAACAACACCTGATCCATATTAAAGATACAGTCAGTTTTACAATGACTGTCGAAAGTCTAACACAATTACACAACATTCCTCCTTTATCCGGACCGGCTATACATAGACTGCTACTGATGCCTAGTAACGGCAACAAATATATAACTATATATTATACAAATTGGACTTTATCTTTGCTTGGTGAAACGCTCAGAGAGATACATTATGAGTTTAGAATTCATATCCGCGCTGAGGGACAAGATAGCTAGCGTTCACATGTTTGGTTTGTTAATTTAGCCTTACCCAGAAGATTACTAGAAAAAAAAAAATGATGATAACAATAACGATGAGAAGAATACTAACCGGGTCAATTGTACCATTAGGGAACAATGAATAAAATAGAAGTCCATCACCCTGTCGTGGCCTTACTCTTAAGCCAATGCAGTCTTCGTATCTATAGCTGACATCCATGTTCAAGCCATTCTACAGAAAAATAATGGGCTAACTACGTAGGCAAATCAATGCATGTGTGAAACAAGATACAACGACAAACCTTATTTTACCTCAAATGGAAACATAGTCTCGCCACCTTCCTGGACATCAGTTAAATACAGCAAAAATGAAGCCATCTGCATTATTAACCAAAACTTAAGTTAAGAAATGACCAATTTGATAATTAATGATAATTAATGCTATCAATTTAATTCTTTGAGGACCAATTTGATGTCTTTAAAGACAAATTTCATGGCATGAATTGACGTCGAAGAATGACTTTGATCAGTTGATGTCTATAATAGAAGGACACTTTAAAGACCAGTTTTATTATGTATGAATAATGACAAGTGGAATAGAATGGAATGAAGTGAAATAATATGATATTATAATTACATCGTTTGGATTTTATGATGAAACGGAAAAGAAAACTCATGTCGTACCATATGCACCAAATTGGAGAGAAAATGAGGATATTGAATGAAATGCATTCTATATTTCATAATTTTAAGGGGAAAACGCAAATTGATATACGTGTGAACATAAAATTTGATAGGAGGCAATTCAATATGAATTAAGGCATTAACAGAGACCTTAAAAAAAGGCATTAACAAAGACAATACTTTTGAGATTGCAAACATTCCTTCACTGCTCATAAGCAAGCAATCAATCATTTATTCGACACGTTGTGATATCAAAGTTTTTAAATAGATTCATATGAACTTTAATTGGACCTAGACCCACATGTAACACTGCTTCACTCTTGTACAGATCCCTATATTAGAATGAAACAGATTTAGGTCATATGCTACAGAATCCTACACTTTTAAAGTATAATTTCCTTCACTCAACAGCATCTATTCTATTTCATCCAAGCCACACCAAGTAGCCTCTAGAAGAATATCAATCTTGTGAAATGACCGGCTCTCGGATGCTAGACTCTATCTTCATTACAACTAACCACAAATTTCTTGACTAAAATTACTTGAAAATCAGAATGTACGAGTTTTAGTTCAGACATACCCTTTGGCTCTTTTGTGGGCCATATTCAGCAGGATTGAATGAATCATAATGAGGATTATATCTTTGATCGACCTCGTAGCGTAAGATATTAAATGCCTGAAACATGGTGATTCCGCAGACAATTTAAAATCACCCTGAAAATGAGAGGCTTACAAATTCAACAAAATAATAAAGAACCTTAATTGAAGATAACATAAATCCCAGGGAGCCTAATATGTTCGATAGTTTATGCATACAAAACATTGCTCTTAAATGTGAATATGGACTTGTTTTCCCATTGGTTTTGTCGAGATGATTAGATTGCACTAGTCCGATCAAATATCAGAAATTTCAAATATCACAGTTGGCTAAATTTTCTTATGAGGAGTGAGCACACTCTTTTAAAAATAGGAGCGGCTCTATAATCAGATTCTGCAAAGTTTTCTAAAATGCCTTTTCTGCAGACACACACACACACAGAGTCTAAATAATGATTTTACCTCTCCGTGACTCCTGGGAATCATTGTTGCTCGAGCAATTTTCTCCTCAATGATAGCTAAAGTCCCTGTTTTATCCTCAGAAGAACTAACAAACACACCAGAGCTGTTTAAATCAAAAGAAAATGCAGTTATGAGGAAATTAAGGAAATGTTATTTAATGTCCAATTATGATTTATAAGAAGGACGTCATAACCAAAATGACCAATTTTCTTCACGGGCCAAATGAATTATCTAAAGGTTACACATGCACTATATAGAAACCAGTAAAATATCATGAGTTAATATATTGATCAAAACATTCATTGTCTAAGTTAGAGGCAACGCACATTTAAAAAAAAAAGTTAGAGGCAACGCTGCAAGTAATAGATGAGCCAGTATTTTGGAATTAATTTGATTGCATCTCAATTTCTGATATGCAAAAAATCTCAGGCAGATTTGTAATCCATTCCAGAATATATCACGAAAATTGGACAAGCAAAGAATCTTCCAACTTGGTTAGCCTGTTATGGTAAGTTTCTTTCCGTAGTCATTACAATAACAAATTCTTACAAGTGACCTATGACTTGAACAAGTTCTACTAACTCTTTTTTCTAGTTAGTGATAAAAATCAAAGAAACAAAGTTAACAATTCTACTTCATGCAGTTTGTGATGAAGTCATACAATTAACTCTTCTACTCTATCCAGTTCATAACTCATACAAGATACCTTGTTCTAATTCCCTTGGTATTCTGCTCGGTTTCTCCCTCGCGTAACGCCAACGCTGATGGCTTGAGGCCAGCCTTTGCTACACCAACTATACTTTTACATTGTTCCGCAGTCGCAAAATTCGGAAAATATAGAGCTCGAGGCTTCCAGCTCAAAACCTAAAGGAACACAATCAAAAAATAAATCTCTATTCAAGAGTCAACGAAGAGGACTAAGAATATATAACTATTCAAGGATCATGTATACATAACACTGATCTGTATGCAATAATCACCATCCACAAACTCCGATTCCAACTAAGCTAGTAGCATTAGTATACATGAACATAAATTCACCTAAATCAGCAAACTACTGCACTTTTAGAAACTAAATCTAAACAGATAACGAATCAAAAAAACGCCACAATAATCGAAAGTGCTGAAATTCAACTTCTACTTAAGCTAGCATGATTGAAGGAACAAAATCGCAAACCTGAAAAGGAATCGATGTGATGGAATCGTCACCGAACTCTCCTGCAGTCATCAAATTGTACTCGGCCTTCTCCGATGACTCAAGCAGCCTCGGTCTCGGCCTCAAGCCACGTCCATCGTCCTGCGATCGGTTAATTCAACACTTCAACTTCAACTATTTTCCAGCAAAATCAAAAAGGAAAAACGAAATTGCTTCAAATCGTGAAGAGCGTGATTGAGATTTGGAAGGAAAACCTGAGAGTGAGAGAAGAGAGTGGAACCGAAGAATCCAGCGAGGAAGAAGAAGATGCATATGAGGAAGATGTAAGGGAAGGTGAGCTTGTTTGATCTTGAGCTCAAATTTCCTTTCACTGTTTTGGCTTTCATTTGAGTTCTGGTAACTGTTGCTTGAAGACTTGAAGAAGAAGAAGAAGAAGAAGAAGTGTTGGGTGTTTTCTCTGACTTTCAGTTGCTGGTTCTATTATTGGATTTCAGATGGATCATCAGCTCATCATCGTGTCAGTGAGTACGCGGAGTTGGGTTTGGCACCCCACCTATGGGGTTTGGCACCCCACTTTATCAAATACGGAATTTAAAGTTCCGTATTCTCCATATTGAATACGGAACTTAAAATTCCGTACTATATTTAAGCATGCGTGTCACATTTTTAACCACTCATTATATACTAAAATAGATACGGAATTTTATTTTCCGTATTGATACGGAAATTTAAATTCTGTATCTGTTTTAGTGGGGTGCAAAGCCTAAGGGGTGGGGCTTCAAACCCAACTCCCGTGAGTACCCGGTCAATTGAAGAGAATTTTCCTACTCCAGTCTGCTTTTTTCTAAAACAGTAGTTGGAATTACAGCTTAGATAATTTTTTGAACAGTTGTGAATTTTAAAATTCAACTCTCATAGTACACATTGTTATTTTTCTGCTTCATCTTCATCTTTCTTTTTGGGTTAATGATGAAAATTTGTCTACGAGGAGTTTGTAAGTGAGTTTGATTTCAATCTATCTTAGAAAAATGACGTTTAGGGGCGGTCATTTTTACAATTACTAACTGTTTTTTACGGTCACTAAACGTCATTTTTTCTCATATGAACTAAAATCAAACTTAAAGACTAATTTGATCATTAACCCTTTTTTTTTCTCTCTTTTTATAGTTTCTCAAGCTTGCGGGTCATATATGAGATGATGTCATGTAATACTACCACATTAGGATTGTGGGTTATTTTCCAATCCTCACTCTCTTTTTCTATGTTTTGAAGCGGCTCATCAAGTGGTGGGATCGGTAGGAAGAGGTAGACTTGGTGGTGGGTGTTGGTGGAATGCTATCGTTGATGGGAAAAATATCATCTCCAGCTGCTCCACCTACAGCCTGGGAGGAAGGGTGAAGTGCAATATAAAATAAATATTGAATCTCTCTCTTTGAATTAGTCAAGGCCCTTGAATTTGAAAATCAGTGGATCAGATTTGGCTGAAGGAGGGCTGAAGGGAAATTGGTTGGAGATGATCCAAATCCTCATCAATGTGAGGTATCATGGTCTTCTTCTTCCTAAAAGGTAATTGAGTGTATCCTACCCGCAGGAATGGTCTTGGTGATTCTGATGATCGTCGGGTGAAATTCATTTAATTTATTGAATAAGTAAATGTAAATTTACAAAAATTAAAGAGCAAAGAGCAAAGTGTGAAGATAAAATTTGCTTTTCTTGCTTTCTATGCAATGGTAAATGGATCATTACAATTATAATGATATTTATTTTGACTTCTACATTTTTATGCTTTAGATTCACTCTTGTCTTTCTACCTTGGGTTGGGTCAACCCATTGACAGTAAAATAAGACAACATTGTCTTGTAATCCATGTGTCAGACAAATCCGACTAAATCACTCAAGTGAGTGTTGTGAGATGAAGAACAAGGAAGGTGCAATGGTTATTGACAGATGGATCGGTGATTCTTCGTGTTCGTCATATGGGTGCGCAAGGGTGGAACCTTTTTTTCTTTCATGGCTTGCCTTTTATATAAGTTAAGCTCATATGGTCTGAGGTTGTCATGAGTGCCTAGTTCGTTCTTCAACTTCGTACTCTTACCTTGGTTGTTCGACCATAGTCACTTGATGTGATGTGGTGAGGGGAAAACCTGGGGCTTCATGATCTGGTTTATGAAAAAGGGGTTAGTCGAAGTTAGACTTTGTGGAAGGGTGGATGGGCATGGCAAGAGAGTTCTTGAAGTCACCCTTTTTCAGATTCAGATGTTGTAGTTTATTCTGTTTTCATCGCTAATGGGGATGATGTGTGGTGCTATAAGTGTGGAAGCTCTCTTTAACAGTGTTGGAGTCAAAGCCAAAGGATGTGGACTGTCCCTGTTGCTGACGGGGTTGTGGCTATCCTATTAGTGGACGTCGTGTTTGGGGAATAACCAACATTTTGAGGTGGGAGAAAATTACCGTTCCCACAAACAGCGTCAATTGATCAGGAAAAACTGACTAAATCACTCAGGTGAGTGTGTGAGATGGAGAGCAACGAGGGTGCAATGGTTCTTGGCGGATGAATCGATGATTCTCCGTGCTCTTAGGCGTGTCTGTTGAAAGATTTTTTTACCACTATACGTTTGAATCTCTCAAGACTCAATTGTAGTATAGTAAAGAGTTTTGTCGTATCCACAGGGAGGTGTAATACTTATGTCGTTCAATAGCTAACAAACTCAAATGATGGTTAACAAAGAGATTGATTGTTTGTTTAAGAACATAAAAACATAAATAAAGAAGATAAAAGAGTTGGATTCACCAAGGTAGATAGTTTTGCTGGGATTAGAGTTTCATTATTGGACCTCTATGTAACCTATTGATTCACATGCAAATATTGTTCTATGAAATTGACTCTTCCCTCCATTTCTTATCTTACTACCCAGTCCCCCGGCGTAGAAGATTATCAACTCAACTATATTAACCCCCAATCCCTTGATCGATTAACAATAGTGAGTAACATTAAGCTTGGATGTTTGAATAGACTAATGATCTAACCCTATCCCTAGACCTTAGAATCATTAGATATTTTACCTATTTCAGATTTAAATAGCTACTTCCCACCATCCTATTAAATCTAAATTCATGTTCTAGGTGATCAATCCAAAATAAGCATGAAGCATAAGGTAAAAATTATTGAATCATGGAAAATATACCTATGATTAACTCTAGTTCAGACTCAAGAACATGTGAGTTCCCTACACAAGTTTGAATCAATCAAAATACCCAAGGGAATCAACCTAAGATATAGCATGAAGGAAAAGAGAAAACCATTGATTCTTTAACCCTAGAAACATGAAATTTGCATGAAAGGAAATCAAATAGATTGCATGAGCATCAAAACAACTAGTTCTAATCCCAACAAATGAGAAATTAGCTATCCATTTCCATGGATAGTTTTAATTTACAATCATAAAAGAGAAGAAGAATGATAAAAAACCGAATCCATGACGGTTCCCCAACGATGAAATTGGCTCTAAAGCCTTCTCTCTAGCCTCCTAGACCTCCCTTGATGATCTCCTCCAAGTTCTCTCTGTTTGGGTTCTATTCTGATCAAGTTTACTTTAAGATTTCTAAAGAGGGGGCTTAAATAGGAAATTTCGTCAGACAGAGTGCCCGACGGCCTCTGAGGAGCGCCCAACACTCTGCTTTCTTCAAAGTGAGGTTTCCTTGACCGCTAGGAGCGCCCAGCGGCCTCTGAGAAGCGCTCAACACTCTGAACTTCAAATTTATATTTCCTAACCAAAGCTTGCATTTTCTTCAATCTTCAATCCTGCAACAATTTTTGAGATTAGAATTAATACTTGTGCACATTCTAACTAAATTTCACATATCAAGAAATTCTAATCAAAAGAGGGTGAAGTTGTTAAATATAACTCATTAATTTCAAAGATAAGTGCTTAAATTGCACATCAAAACTAGGTAACTATGACACTTATTAGCGACCTGTGTCATTTGGGCACATCAGTGGAGTAACCTTCATGAACACTTTGACGCTCAAGTCAGAGCGTGGGTGGAAAGCGATGGAGATGTTAAGACATAGAGAAGTCAAGTCAGTGTGGGCGCATCAGTGGTACTTTTTGTTCTTCCATGGCTTTCCTTTTATAGGTTGAGCTCACATGACCAGAGGTTGTCATAAGTGACTAGTACCTTCTTGAGCTTCGTACCCTTACCTTTGTTGTTGGGCCATAATTACTTGACGTGATGTGGTGATGGTAAGGACTTGAGTTTTGGGATGTGGATAGGGACCACAACATTGCAAGACCATCAATTTGCAGGCTGGGCGTCATTGGTTCTTTTACACGTGTAGTCGGGTGAAGGCCCTAATCGGATTACTCTCGAGGTGGTTGGAAATTTTTCAGAGTCCAGCTTGTGTTAGGTCTAAACCCTAAGCCATCTATCAAAATACAGTGATACTCGAATTCATAGAAATTATATATAAAAAAAAAGAGACAACATTGGAAGCACCACTATTTTTGCAATAAGTAAGTAAAACATATGTTTGCAAGAGAGCTTTAAAAGAAATAAATAGACTTCTTTCTTTTATATTTGTCAAAATAGTCCACTCTCTTTATCTCATTGTCCTCTGTATAACCTTCTAAAATAAGACAACATTGTCATAGGTATCACTATCTTTGCAATAACTGAGTAAAACATATGTTTGAAGAGAGCTTTAAAAGAAATAAACAGACTTCTTTCTTTTATATTACTCAAAATGGTCCACTCTCTTTATCTCATTTGTCCTCTGTATTAATCTTCTAATTTTCTTTCACCTCCTTTTCTCCTCCTAAAAAAACAGACCATAACAAAGCAAGTGTAAATGGAAACATGTTCAAAATGAGCATTAGTTGGTGAAGGAGATAATAGATACCATCATCATCAGCTCGATCATCACAATCATCGGATAATATATACGCAGGCATGATGCATGCAAGTACTTCTCATTCTGATTGATTCTAGGCTAAAAAGCACTTTTGGCCCCTGATGTTTCAAGTTTTTGCAAATTATGCCCCTACTCTATTTTTGTCGATGTTTCTACCCCTCATGTTTTCAAACAGTGCACCGTCTACCCCTCCGTCACTCTCACACGTTAAAAAACTAACGGAATGAGCTGATTTGGCTTTTTTTTTTATATTATTTGGATCTGTCACATGGAAATTACAAGTGAAATTGGAAAAATTGGGCATGGGAGATTCAAACTCAAGACCTGTAAGTAGTAAAACATGTATTTAACTAGTTCAGTTACATACATAATTGATATATACATCAAGCAAATTTAATTGATATCATTTCCTTGATCATCATCAACTTCATATACTCCTCTCTTCATCTCTCCAATCCACTCAGGAACCTCTCCTGAGAAAGCATGAGTGACGGAGGGGTAGACAGTGCACTGTTTGAAAACATGAGGGGTAGAAACGTCGACAAAAATAGAATAGGGGCATAATTTGCACAAACTTGAAACATCAGGGGTCAAAAGTGCTTTTTAGCCTTGATTCTATGTTAGCGTGTGGCCAAAAAGACCCGTCATCGTGCAGTGAAAACATGACCCTTGAGTCCTTGACTGATTGACTGTGAAATCTAGTAGCAGAAGCATTTTACATCCTCTTTATTTTAATTTCATAATTTGTCAGATCTAAAGAGAAAATAATAAATAAAGGCTTAATCCTCAAATTGGTCCCTATCTTTATCTCGTCGTCTGAGGTAGGTTCCTCACCGAAAAATTTTGTGGAAAATATCCTCTTCTTTGTAAAACGTTTGGAGCAAGTCCTCGGCGGAGCTCCGGAGCTCCGGCGAGGGATAATTTGGCCTGCTGACTGGGCAAATAACGATTACATGGATTTAATAAAATAAAATAAATAAATAAATAACACATCAGATAATTTAACCTAATTAATAAAAATAACCCTAAATTAATTAACAGCATCAATTCCCCTAAATTAAATCCAATTCTCCCAAATTAACTCAATTCCCAGTCAAATTAGGCTCATCTTCTGCATCTCTACACATCAGAAAACGAAAGGCATGCTTGAAGCTTCGAAGGTGGGATAAAAAAGTGTTCAACCTGCACATAGAAGAATAAAAAAAGTTTTTTATATGAAATGAGAGAACCAAATCCCAAACATAGAGAACACAGAAGAGCAAGGTATAGAATCAACAAGGAAGAACCTGAAACACGAGCTCTTCTCTTTGCCAACAACATCAGATCTGAACCCTCGCCTCTTCTTTTCAGCAAATATAAACCTCCTTCCTTCCCTTGCGACCCGGAATGAAAACCTCCTCCCCGCTCACATACCCTTCTCAAGCATGCTTGACCACCGTGAATCTGGGCTGAGGGAGGCGCGATCAGGGTTGATGGAGGCATGATCTGAGCTAGCAAGAGGTGCGATCTAGGGTTCTATGATTGTCAGGATGATGTGCTGGGTGCGGAGGCTATGATGTTGTCGATCTGGGTTTCCAATTCCTGCATCCTCTAAGTTCTTCATGCGATCTCCATGGAACTTGTGTTGTTTCTTTCTTTCATCTCCCTTTTCTGGTATAATTGGGGTTGGGGTTGAGGAGTGGGAGGGTTGGGTTTCGGTTTCGGTTGGGGTGGAGAGCCGTTGGTTTGGGTTTCGGTTGGGTTGGGGGTTCTGTCGAGGGTGGGGGGTGGGTTTGTTTGCTTTGGTGGGTTGCATGTCTAAGAGATCAAAGAAGGAGAAGAAGCACAAATCAATGAACAAGAATTCTGGACTTGTAATTTTCTAGGTTAGAATGATGAAGATGATGAAGATGGCTCACTGGATGATGAAGATAGTGAAGGGTTTTGGGTTTGTTAGTTCTTTTTTATTTTTGAACAAGGGTTTGTTAATTAGATTAGGGTTAATTTTGTTAATTTGTTTTATTTTTTGTTAATTTAATTTAATTTCATGATGTGTTAATTTTTTTTTAAATCCACATAAGCGTTATTAGCCCAGTCAGCATGTCAAATCATCACTCGCCGGAGCTCCGGGCTCCGGCAAGGACTTGCTCCAAACATTTTACAAAGATGAGGACCTTTTCCATAAATTTTTCTGGTGAGGGACCTACTTCAGACGGCGAGACAATGACAGAGACCATTTTGAGGATTAAACCATAAATAAATTCCCAGTCCCAATTGGTAGATCATAAAACATTTTCAAACACTCACAAACACTATTATTTTTTGCTTAAATATGTTTATGCTCTCTAACTTAACTTTTAAAAAACGAATCAAATTGAGTCTCTATTCTCTCTATATATAAAAACAATCTTTTACAATGTATCGATTCCTGATTTTTTTTAATTGCAATATATAATTCCAAAAGTTAAATTCTAGTGAGTATGTATGTTATTCTAGAAAATGTATATATGAGTACTCCAAAATTATAAAATAAAGCCAATACTAATCAAAAGCAAATTCAGAAAAATGGTATTATATATGATAATATGAAGCAAAATATGTCAAGAATCAATCAGAAAAGATGGTATGGACCACGGATTATAATTACAAATCAATTATTTAATTTTTAAATTTTTTATCCAAACGTAACAGAACTAAAGAGTTTTTTCACCCTAACTTAAATGAATAAAACCTGTGTTGATTATTATTGTCATGTAACCATAAAAGGAAGTATACATGCTCATCTAAAAAAAAGGAAGTATAAACAAATGAACGTGTTGCTGTGTATCCATAGAATAAATGTCTCAAAATTGACAATTAACATTAATTAAAATACACACAAAAAAATCTCTAGCTCGTCCCTATTTGTTCTATTACAAGCTTCCAAATATGTAGAATAGTGGCTAAGAACTATGATGTTGTTAATTGCTACTTTAATTTTAGCCCAACTTAAAGGCCCCATACTAATTTCAACTACGAAATTAGATGAATTAAAACATCATTTCTGTGATTAATATCAGATCACTAGTAGCTTTATTTATTCAGAAATAACCACGGGAAGCCAACATCACATAGAAGTAGAAAGCAATTTGCCTTAACTTTAAGATATTTTTCTTGAGATTTTGGGCTCACTTCCTATGTGAAGAAATGTCCAATATGAGTAAGCTCATTTGTCTCACTTAAACAAGTGGAGAGAGATCAACTAGGGCAATTGAGAGAGGTTTGATTTGGCAAGAGAAGCAGAGAGATAAGTGAGAGAGAAGAGAGCAAATATGGTTAGCACAAACCCAGACCAGTCAGACGAGATTCGCGATTTCTCCTTCGTTCACCGTCAGATCAGGCTGAAACTTAATTTGGCAGCAGGTTAGTGATTCATAAGACTTCATTATGGACGGATGGATCAGTGAGACGTTGTCTGAGATGGGAGAAATTGGGCGCGGACAGTAGCAGTGTTTTTTGGTTTTTCAGATTCTCTAAGTTCTCTATTTTGAGTTTCTTGTTTTGTTGTTTGGTCAATTGTTGAGTACGATTTGTGTTATATTTTGAGACTCTCTTGTACCAATGGTTATTTACTTCTCACATTTAGAAGGTGTTTCCACGTTGAAAATCTTAGTGTCTCTTTGATTGTGATTTTTAGTTGTTGTATTATTTGTTATTGCTTATTACAGATTCAACAAGCTGAGAAAATTATTATACACTGTATATTGCTTTGTTTGAGTTATTATTATTACTTGTGTTGAATTTCCCATCAAATTTTATTATGATGATGGGATTTTTACAAACATACAATATATATTATGTTGATTAACAAAGTTATCGATCAACAACAACAAAATAGTCGTTCTCACTAATCATCAATTCTTGCAGATTCCCAGCACACAGAAGTAAGCCCGTGAATGTGGATTCCACCTTTTGGGTGGATCCATGACCGTGAGTTTCTTAACAAAGCAAAAAGAGAAGATAAAGGAGAAAAACATATTTGGTTGGTTGGCAGGTATAGACAATAAAACGAGAAGCTCTAAACCTAAAATATCTTGCATTTAATAAGGTAAAGTGAGGATTGTCTAATGTCCACCACTACAAATAAATACCCGTGAATCTGATATGCGTGTTTTACAATATTTTACGGCTTCATCTTATCGCTTTCTTTCAGCACCGTATATATGCAACGCATGCACCATTCAGAATGTTTAATTGCTTCTTTGTTTGTAATGGATGACCTTGTTTGGTTAGCCATTATATAATAATGGATAAAGAGTGTGCTTAGAATATTTTTCTTTTTATGAAAAAAGGGTCTCGAGAATGCATTATTATTGTTCCATTTTCAAACTTCTCATTGATAATTGTTCATGTATTGGCGGTTGAGCTTAGACATAAGACATGGGTTGAGTTTAGACATGTATACGTGACTTAAGGGCATGTGATTCTGCGTTGAGCGGTTTAGGCGTTTAGCTACTATGTAGATGATCCAAATTTAAAAGAGTGCTTCTACGTAATGCAAGTTTTGTTTATTTGGCTTGGTGACTTGAGTAGTGCATCAGTGCATGTGTTTTTGTATTAGGCAATCTTAGATGAAGATGATCCAAATTAAAAGAGTGTTTCTAAATCACGCTTCACTCATTTGGTTTCGTGACTTGGGTGCATGTATTTTTGTATTGGGCGGTCGAATTTGGACCAAACCAATATGATCTCTTTAATTAAGGTGTGTTGGATGATCAAGAATTGTAGGTCATTATAAGTTATTTCTGATAGGAGAAAATTAATATTTATTGTACTGTATTTAATTTTTTTCTTTTATAATTAAGTTAAATAAAATTAAATTAAGAGAATAGATCTAATAAGTGCCGGTTACAGTAGTTTAAAATTGTTGTTTGAACTCCTATAGAGTCAGGAGTGGTCTGATTTTTAGAATACACACTTTTAAGAAGATTTTTAATTTTTACCACACTCGAGTCAAATAAGAATATATTAATATGGTTAAACTTAAAAAAAGTTAGACAATAGAAAAATGATATTTAATAAAATTGATTGTTCCATATTTTTTTAAAATAGTTAGATGATAGAAGAATGATATTTCATAAAAATGATTGTTCCATATCTTAAAATAAAGTAGAGTTGAGTTTGAAAAGATTTAAATTTAGGCGAGGTTAGAGTAGTTATCTCTATCTTTTTTTTTTTTTGGATTGTTCTCTATCTTATTTTTCATGGTTTGAAAGATTTAAATGTTTTTAATAAAAAGTATGATGCACTGATGGTGTAAAAAAAATTTACAACGTCAACAAATCAGATTGTAAGGATGTGTCACGTTAATTAATAAAATTAAATAAAAAGATAGATTTTCTTACATCTTTGAAATCTGATTAGTTAATGATGTAAAAACATTTTACACCATCGATGCATATTTTAATTAACACATTGTTCATTTTGGCATTATTATCTTTAAAAGCATTTTTTTACATAAATTCATCCTCTCAAATTCAATTTTATTAAAAATGAATTATTAAAATGGCCTTAAAAAATTAATAAAATAGGAATTTGAATCATCTACAGCTGTGGAAGATGAAGCAAAGCATAAATGTAAGAACACAATTATGTGACGGAGCTAAGTGTAATTTAACATTTGCCTTTTAGTTAAACTGACCGGAGAGAGATCTGTTGCTTGAGATGATCCAAATTTTAAAATATAGTAATTCTAGCACACTTGAAAATAAAGGAAATTAAAAGTATGACCAAACAAACGCAGTTGGGAATTCAAGGTTAGTAGGTTAAGGTTTGGTGTATGAAGTAATGTTTTAGGAACACGTAATGTGACGGAATGCCTGCACGGTTCCTATTAAAAGAGCCAAGAACAGTGGCGTTTTAACTTGCACAAACAGAAGAAAGCAAAAGCAACAGAGAAATAAATCTAAAAATGTCAGGCGCTCTCACTCAACTGACATAGCCTTGGCCCCAAACAGAGATAATAATGTTTATGTTCACAAAGAGAAGAAAAATAAGTAAAATATATGATAAATGACCGAGTAAAAATATAAGAGAGATAGAAAAAAATGTGAGTGAAAGTGAAATGAGAAAAATGTAAAAAATAGAATGTAAACAAATCAATAAATACATATGTAAAGAATATAAAATACACGTTTGATATAGTATTAGAGATAACATTAACATGATTTCACGTCTGAAAGATTAAATTTTGTCATGTTATAGATTTAGGATAAATGAGCTAATAAAGTATAATTTTAACACGTTAAATTCAAATATATCTGAAAGAATAATATTACTTTCACACATTAAACAGATATCTAAACACAGACGAAAAGAAATGCAATATCTTGAATGTTTATGTATATAGTATTAGAGATAACATTAACATGATTTCAAGACTGAAAGATTAAATTTTGTCACATTATAGATTTAGGATAAATGAGCTAATGAAGTATAATTTTAACACGGTAAATCTAAACAAATTTAAATAGAGTTAAACAGAAATCTAAACACACACGAAAAGAAATGCAATATCTTCACAAGATTATATAACAGAGATGATGCTTCCATCTTTCCCCCCCCCACTATCTCCACTCTCTCTCTTTCTTCAGCTTTTGTCTCAACGCAATAATGCTATGAACCAGACAACCACCCACCGCTTCCTCACTTTAGTGGCAACTGGCAAAGAGTTAAAAAAACTATAAAGCAGTGTTATCTGTTCCATTCTCATTCCCCATTTCGAACCACACAACCAACCATGGCTTCGTTTCACACTTCAACTCTCTTGGTTCTCTTTCTCAGTACTCTCTGCATCCATGCTACACCGGAGAACAAGGGTACTTACATAGTACACGTGGCTAAATCTGAAATGCCGGAGAGCTTCGAGCACCACGCGGCGTGGTACGAATCGTCGCTGCAATCTGTGTCTGATTCAGCTGAAATGCTCTACACCTACGACAACGCCATTCATGGATTCTCCACCAGGTTGACGCCGGAGGAAGCGCGTTTGCTGGAGGCGCAAACCGGGGTTCTGGCGGTGCTGCCGGAGAGGAAGTTTGAGCTTCATACAACCAGGACTCCTCTGTTCCTTGGCCTCGATAAGAGCGCTGACATGTTCCCTGCCTCTGGTGCTGGCGGCGAGGTTATTGTCGGTGTTCTCGACACCGGTGTCTGGCCGGAGAGCAAGAGCTTCGACGACACCGGGTTTGGACCAGTTCCCAGCACCTGGAAAGGTGAGTGCGAATCGGGTACGAATTTCACAGCGGCGAATTGCAACAAGAAGCTGATCGGAGCGAGGTACTTTTCAAAGGGCGCTGAAGCCATGTTGGGTCCGATTGATGAAACGGCGGAGTCTAAATCTCCACGTGACGACGACGGCCACGGCACCCACACCGCGAGCACCGCCGCGGGCTCGGTTGTTTCCGGGGCGAGTCTCTTCGGTTATGCTGCCGGAACGGCGCGTGGAATGGCCCCACACGCTAGAGTCGCGGCTTACAAGGTGTGCTGGAAGGGAGGTTGTTTCAGCTCCGACATCTTAGCCGCCATTGACAAAGCCATAGCGGATAACGTCAATGTTCTCTCCCTCTCCCTTGGCGGAGGCATGGCGGATTACTACAGAGACAGCGTCGCGATTGGAGCATTCGCTGCCATGGAGAAAGGTATCCTCGTGTCCTGCTCCGCCGGAAACGCAGGTCCCAGTGCCTACAGTCTCTCCAACGTGGCGCCATGGATCACCACCGTGGGAGCTGGCACACTAGACCGTGACTTCCCGGCGTTGGTTGAACTCGGGAACGGGCTAAACTACTCCGGCGTGTCACTCTACCGTGGCAACTCCTTACCGGATAATCCTCTACCGTTTGTCTACGCCGGAAACATCAGCAACACCACCAACGGGAACCTCTGCATGATGGGGACATTGTCACCGGACAAAGTCGCCGGGAAGATTGTCATGTGTGACAGAGGAATGAATGCTAGGGTGCAGAAAGGGCAGGTGGTGAAAGGCGCCGGAGGATTAGGCATGGTGCTAAGCAACACCGCCGCGAACGGCGAGGAATTGGTGGCTGATGCTCATCTTCTGCCGACTTCCGCCGTGGGTGAGAAAGCAGGTAACGCTATTAAAAAGTACCTATTCTCCGATCCAAAAGCGACGGTCAAGATTCTCTTTGAGGGAACAAAGGTGGGGATTCAGCCATCACCGGTGGTTGCAGCTTTCAGCTCCCGTGGTCCCAACTCCATCACACCGCAAATCTTGAAACCCGATCTGATCGCGCCAGGTGTCAACATCTTAGCGGGGTGGTCAAAAGCAGTGGGTCCTACCGGATTATCAGTAGACAACAGGCGCGTCGATTTCAACATAATCTCTGGCACTTCCATGTCCTGCCCTCACGTGAGTGGCTTAGCCGCGCTGATCAAGTCGGCTCACCCGGAATGGAGCCCAGCCGCTGTTAGATCAGCTCTCATGACCACGGCTTACACAGCTTACAAAAACGGAGAAAAGCTCCAAGACAGCGCAACAGGAAAACCCTCTACACCGTTCGATCATGGTGCTGGACACGTGGACCCTGTTGCAGCCGTTAACCCAGGTTTAGTCTACGATCTAACGGTGGATGATTATTTGAATTTCCTCTGCGCGCTGAACTACACAGCAACTGAGATAACAACCTTGGCAAGGAGGAAATTCCAGTGTGACGCGGGGAAGAAATACAGTGTGACCGAGCTTAACTACCCTTCGTTTGGTGTGGTGTTTGAGAGTGGGGCCAGTGTAGTTAAACACACGCGGAGTCTGAGTAACGTGGGGCCCGCGGGTACGTACAAGGCTTCCGTGACGAAAAATAACCCATCCGTGAAAGTCTCGATTGAGCCGCAAGTGTTGAGTTTCAAGGAGAGTGAGAAAAAATCGTATACGGTCACGTTCACGTCCTCGGGTTCTGCACCACAGAGGGTGAATGGGTTTGAACGGTTGGAATGGTCTGATGGGAAGAATGTGGTTGGAACACCTATCTCAATTAGTTGGGAATGAGTGATAATTGATTATTGATAAGTTTGATCAATGGTTCATCACTCACTCGAAGAGGGGTGTGTCTTGATTAGCTTGTGATTTTAGTATATTTAAGAAATATATCTATTGAATTTAGTGGACAAGATGATGATAATTGGGTTTGGACTTTACTCATGAATTCAGCTGGGGATTAGTGTTTGGTTGGTGTTTGTTCTCTGGGGGAAACTGTGAGGGAAATAAATGTTTCTCTTGTGTATTTTTTCCAGTGTACATACAGTGTTCTAATCATTGCTGAATATGACCATTAATCTTTTCTGCTACTGAGTTTCATTTTCATCCTACCATTGCTACCTACTAATTAATTTATCATTTATGCCGTGTCTACTTTCCATTTTTAATTGAAGTGTTGTAATTGTCTTGTGTATAGTTGTGTGTTGCACATTGGTGGTTTTACATGGATAGATCATAGATGTACATCCCTGACCCGATATTAAACTTATTGATGATTGAAGGAGCTGTTTTTCATGGTTGAGCGCCATTTAATTCGATTGGATTGGTTGGCTTTGCTGTCTAGAGAAAAATTGTTGTTGATGGTGTCGAAAGGGATAATAATGAAGGCAATTAATGATGCATATAGTGGAACAAAGTGAAGGGTGAAATAAATAGTGATAGTATGTAGTTCCACCCAACTCACAACGTTAACTTGAGAATTTGATTAGGCGTGGGTCCTCTTAGGGAAAGTGAGAGTGCAAGTAGATGTCCACTTGCCTATCAAAAAACAAAAAAAAAAAGTAGATGTCCACTTTAGGTCACAAAATTGACTTTTTTAAACGGTAAGCCAAACACATTATTTATTAAAAAATGACTTCTAGATGTTCTGGCTACAAAAACGTCGAACACTCTAGGGTCTTAGGAGACCAAAAAGACGTGCACCTAAACACTCACCAGAAATACATGTTGAATATAACTCGTCATCGATCGATCAAAAGACCGAGCTATAGCAAACCGAGTCGAGACAATTGAAGGCTATCTTGTTCCTGAAAATCCCACTAAAGGATTTCCGATCCTTCACACTTGCAAGGATAACTGCTATGGATTCTAAGTCCTATAAATATTGGTAGTTATTGCATCGTTTATTAACTATTCCCTCCGTTCGTAAATATAAGACCTATTCCAAAAAATTGCGCTTATTAAGAAAACACTTAATGTGACTAATTAGTGTATTGGTTTTTTAAAAATGCATACGTTCTTCCCTATTTACCCTTTGTCATTTTCTCTCACTAATAATCATTGTATTCATAGTTAGTTGAAATAGTAATAATTAATGGTAGGTTGTAACTTTGGAATTGAAAACATACAATTAATGTGAGGGGTGAATATGGAAGAGTACAAAACCTTTTACTAGATTTTTATAAGAGGTCTTATATTTAGGAACATGAAAATTTTGAAACTAGGTCTTATAATTAGGAACGGAGGGAGTAGCTTCTAAATCAAGCATTGATATTTGAGTTCAGTGAGACTCAGGAATCATCTCATTCACACTGATACTGACATGAGTGTCAATATGTCTTTTGCAGGTACCCTCCTAGTCGTGGTTCAACAACACCGTTGTCACCTTCAAGGCACTCACCACCGCATGACGTTGTTAGTTATGAGGGAAAGTCTCACCAGATTCTCTATCTAATCGAACAATGGATATACACATAGTGCAAATATCCAATATATATATATATATATATATATATATATATATGTTTTAGTTGATTAATTTCTTCTTTTAATGTTTTCACTTCTTCTTGAAGATCTGATAAGGTTATTGTTGGCTTAGGCCGAAATTTATTGAAAATCTCATTCATACTATTTATTGGAGGGCTAATATCTTTTTTTAAGGTTTCTTCCTTTTTGACTAAAAGATTTAGTTGTTGTAGGAATTCGTCTCTCAAAGGAGAATCTTCCATTTTGTCTATTATAGAGATTAAACTCATAGTTTGATCTTGTGTTAGCGTGTTGACATTTTGTCCTAAGCATCCTGCACAATCACAGAACCCTGAACTATCTTTGACACATTCTCTTTCTTCTTCTGAAGAAGAATGAGAGTCTGATGAGTATTCGACCAGGTTTACATCTTGGTCTTCATCTCCTTCGTATTCATATTCTGAAGAGTAGTGAGGGTCTTCATTATTAATGAGAACACTAATTAGACTATCTTTTAGCTTTTGGTCTAAATCTAATTCATTTATTTTTTGTTGAGTTTTGCATTTGTTTGCATAATGTCCTGGCTTTCCACATTTCCAGCAGACATTTTTCTTTTTATTAGGATTTACGGCTTTTTTGTTTGTAGGGTTTTGAGTTGAAGGATGTTGTTCATATGCTTTCTTTTGAAATGGTCTTTTCTTTTTATAGCCCTGAGTTGGCTTGGTTTTTGATCTATTAATTCTTCTAGCTTTTGAACTAGGAGCTTGTAGAGGTTCTACCCCATATTGTTCACAAAAGCTACCTACTTCTTTTCTTGAGATTTGTATATCTTTTTGCATTTTGTTTTCGAGTTTGAAGTCAGT
Organism: Lotus japonicus; assembly: GCF_012489685.1. Taxonomy (NCBI): domain Eukaryota; kingdom Viridiplantae; phylum Streptophyta; class Magnoliopsida; order Fabales; family Fabaceae; genus Lotus; species Lotus japonicus. The sequence continues at coordinate 13,193,508 of NC_080044.1, forward strand.
ACAAACTTGTATTCCTGTGTGTACTATAGTGTTATGAAGTTGTCCAAATGATAGCGAACCAAAATTTACTGGATTTCCTTGATTAAAAAGTGATAAATTATCTAATACTTTTGATTGCATTAATCTAGGTAATCTTGCAATAAAGCGCTCCTTCCAGAAGGCGGTGTTGCCATCTTCTCTTAAGGTTACCTTTGAGAAGAAGGTGTCCTTATACCATCTGTAATCGGACATGGTAGGACAATAGAGATTAGCGAGCTGGCTTGAAGCTCTTTCTCTAAATATGCTGGGATCTCCTATGAAATGAAGTATAATAGTATATATTAATGTTGCTACAGCATCTTCTTCTCCATTTTCTTTTTTCTTTTCTAATATGGTTGATTTATCTTCAGGGGTCATGATATTGTCCCACCCTCCACGTAACTGACCAGTGAAGCCATGAGTAATCATTAATGCTGCATTTCTATCTGTGTTGTTATGGACTTTATAGGCCGTGGCGGCCATAATCATTTGATGAGTAATATCTAATATATTCTGTTCACTAAAGCCATCGATATTCCATTCATCAAGGCTAGTTCCACTAAAGGTATTTTGAATGAATTCTTTTCTTTCTTCAAACCTCATATCAGAATAGGAAGGTCTTGGATAGTAGGTTTTTGTGTTGTTATCTGGCCCAAACTTTCTAATTTTATTGATATTTAAATCTTTATCTAAATGGTTTATTGAAAGCTTGTTTAATTTTTCTTTCAATTTTTCTACACTTCCTGAGAGATTAAAGGAATTAAATTCTTCCTTAGTGTATTGAGGAATTTTGAAAATAGGAGTTTGTAAAGGGTTTCCTAGAGTAAATGCTGAAGAAGCTTCTTTGGTTGTTATAGAGGGTTCAGGTTTTTGAACCTCTATTCTTCCTAGCTGTTTTGACATGACTGTTAACATAGTATTTGTAAAATTTAACTGTTGATGAACTTTGTTAGCTTCTGCCTTATAAGGAGATGCTTCGATTTCATGACCATCTTTTATGACTATTTTTACTCCAGTTTGTGGAGGGTATTCTGAAGTAATAGTGTTATTATCAGGAGTTTTCCACGTGGTATTTATTTTTGTGATTGGATTGACGTTTTTCCAGAAAGGATAATTAAGATTATTTTTAATACAATGGTTTTCGAACCAATCAAAGAAATAGATGTTTGTCTCAGAAACTTCCATTTCTTCATAATATAAGGCCCTAAGAGTTTCAGTTTCTTGTTTACTGTAATTCTCGAAGTACCATAATCTTTTATCTTTATTGTATTCAGCCATAAAATCTTTTCTAATGAAATCTTTGTCTATTTCAAAACTAGGTTTTACCCTACTTAACATGTTGATTTGCGAAGGGGTTGGAGAATAATTACTAGATTCTTCATCTTGATATATAGGTGTTGCTATACTAGGACTAGACGTTGTATCTAATCCTTTAAGCTTTGATGATACAGAAGATCTTGGAAGATCTACTCTGTATAACTGTTGAGGAGTTCTAATACTAAATGAGTTTGATCTATTCATTCTTAAAGTGAGATTTGCTCCTTCTTGAAATAATTCTCTTACTTGAGTATTATGAACTTTTGGTTGAGGCAGGGAATTCTTGAATACCCATTCCTCAGGAACTGTAAGACCCAAGTTTTTAAGCTTAGAATAAGTGAATAAAGTTCCTATTCACGATTAGGGTTGATGGATCGTGAAGGAAAACCTGAACAAGAGTTTATTTAATGAAATAAATTTATGAAGGAGAAAGTTCAGGAAAAGTCAAAGGATTGTATCGAAGTCGATTTAAGTTAGCACGACTAATATTCGCTTTAAAACCTAGGACAAGAACCTTAGGAAATAAGACTATGTTCCACCCTTGGAACACTGTAGGAATTTCTTCCAAAAATCTTCAGAGAAATGTTAGAACTTCTCTTATTCATTGTATGACAATCGTTTCGAGGCAAAACTCTAGGATCTACGAACGTCCAATTCCAATCATCGGAAGTTTGCCGAAACTGAAACCCTGGTATTTCAAAACCCTAGAATCAACAGACGATGAAGACTTTTTCTATCCGGAGCTTCAAATGAAGATTCTACACGCGTACACCCATTTCTCTTGATGATTTCAATCTCTCTTCAGAAGGAAGTTTTCTATTCCGACATTCGATGCAAAAAGTAACTTATCGGGTAAAATAGTTTTACACCGACTTTGCATTAGTCACCTAAAATACAAGGAAACCTCTGTTGAGTTTTGGAATTCTGTCGTCAGAACCTATCTTAGGATTCACGGAGAATGAAGCCGGAAAAATAGGAATCACTCTTATATTTTTATTTTAACTTTATGAGTTAAATCCTCCGATATCTAAACAAATCTGTACCGGTTTACAAAATATCTTTTGAAAATATCTTTACAAAATATCTGTTCATCCTTATCCAATCTTTGATAAATATCTATTCATCCTTATCCGATCTTTGATATATATCTACTCATTTCTTGGTTAATGGATCATTTTAATTTGCTCAAAGTGATCATAATTTATATTTTACTATTTCATAAAGTTCCTCATAATTTTTAGTATAGTTATATATCCATTATATATTTTTCTCTTAACTTTGTGAGCTAAATTCTTCAGTGTCTAAATCAATTTATACCAGTTTACAAATATTTTTCCTAAATATCTAAACCTCCTTATCCTCCCTCACTCACTCTGTCGACATCCCTCTCTCTCTCATTACACTTTTTCATTTTTCTTCCTTCTTCTGCAGACCCATTTCCTACTTCTTCTATATATATTATGTACTCTTCTTCTTTTGTTTCTACTTCTTCTTCTGTTTATTTTCCAAAAGCTGCAGCACACACACCTTTTCTATTTTCTTCCCACCACCATCGTGCATCCCTCACTCTCAATGGAACCAGCACCATGCCTTCTCATTCCTCTCATCATCAACGTTTTTTTTCTCCACCATGTCTGACCCTTTCTTCCTCTTTGTGCAGAACCCACACACATCAATCTTCTCATCACCAACACTACTAGAAAAAAGACTTTTCACATCAGGGTTTTCACATCGGTTAGGTTAATCAATAACCTGATGTAAAAGATGACGCGGTGGCAATATTGAAATTATAGTGAACTTTTATGATAGTTTTCACATCGGTTGGGAATATGTCTGATGTGAAAAGTAGTTAGGAAATACTTTTTACAACGGTTTTTATAATAAGCGATGTGAAAGCTAAATGCGGTGGCATTTTTGAAATTTTAATGAAGTACTTTTTACATCGGTTGAAGTATAAGCGATGTAAAAAGTCCATATTTTCTTTAGTTTTAACATCGGTTATGTTATAACCGATGTGAAAAGTCTCAGTTTTTTAGTTTTCACATCGGTTTTGTTATAACCGTTGTGAAAGATCATTCTTTTTTTAATTTTTACACAGGATACAAAGAGTAGTATTCGTTCAAAGTGCTTTCTTCCTTTTTCACCGTTGAAAACCTAAGTCGCCCTACGCTCTTGCTCCTCTTTCACCGTCGCTTGCCGTCGCTAGCCGTCGCTTGCCGTCGCTCGTGCGTTGTGCAGGTCCGGCCTGTTTCGCCGTTGTTCGCCCACTCCACTAAATCCCTATATTCCCTTCACTCCATTGAATCCCTAAATCGTGAATCCGTAATACTCACTCAGATTCTCCTTCTGGTTTTCTCTCCTTTTCGCAGGTCCCTCCCTCTGTCGTTAAACTTGCAGGAACCACGGTTCACTGCTGGAAGCACTGCCGCAGGTACCTTCTTTAATTCTTTAATGCTTAGTGAGAAGAAAGCTTGGGTTAGTATTCAAATCTGTCGTTTTCCTATTCTTCCTTGCTTTCTTGCTTCAAATTTTATGAGTTTAAGTTTTCAAATTTTACATTCTCTTTTTTTACATTGAAATTCCTGTTGTGCAAAATGATGTTGCAGGAAAAGCTTTCTAGATGGGACTGTGAAAAAGATCTCTGCCAAGTTGTAAGTTTAAGCCATTCCCTTATGCTAGAGTGATATATTTTTTCTTGCATACCATGTACATTGGCTTGAAAATACCTCTCGCTACAAAATTATTTCTCTATCACCAGTTTATGAGATTTTCAATCCACTTGCTGGTATTGAGATTTTTGTAGGTTATGAGACCTATATAGGAAGTTTTATCACCTTCAAGCTGATTAATAATCCTCTATTGTAAACTCGTTTCACTCTTGTAAAGAACATTTTGGAGAAGTGCAACTAATAACAATAGGACTCCAATTAACCAACCAGAAAAATGAGAGCCAATTCTAAGTTTGTAATGGGCTCAAGTATCATTTTGTTTTCTCCATGATCCCTTATGGAGCATATTCTATAATTGGTTTGGCATTAGGAATCTCTTAGAGCATGTTTGCATTAAAGTTAGAAAAACATAAACTGACATTGAAAATTAAGGAGAAGGTGTGCTTCTTTGACGTTAATGACATCAGAAACTTTGTTTTCATGTTTGAACTTGGAGCATCTACAACAAAGTAATTACTGCTTAATCTTTTTCTCTTATGACTCAGACCTCAGTTATACCTTATTTACAAATTATTAAAGAAGCAGAATAAAACCTGATCTTACAGGGAAAAGAAAACAAGTTTCATCTGATAAGATCATTACTGACAGAATATAACCTTTAAATTAGAAAGTTGAATTTCCCAAAAAATAATAATTGGGAAGCACCATATTCGGAATTAGTAAGGAGTTTTAGGGTTCACTCACACTTTGGAACAAAATGACACTGAGAGATGTAAATAAGTGTTTTCCTTGAAATTTCAAGATGACACTGACTGATGTAAATATTTGCTCAATTGTCTGACTTGCTCAATTTGCACAATATCTATATTACATGATTTGTAACAGGTATAGGTGCCAGTTCATTGAACATTGATTCTTTTAGCAACTGAATTTGACAAATTAATGAAGTGGGTCAATACTAGTTCCTGCATAATGTTCTTCTTTGTGTCCCTACCTATCATTGTTTTAATATTCCCATGCACACATTTATCCTTAATTCCTTATCATACACAAGATATCAACATCATGAATTTAACTTGTTAGAGGTGAATTAAACCTGTCCGTACACATCGACCTGACATTTAAAATGAATCTATTCGGTGCCTTTCAGTGGGTTGCTGCATATTTCAAATATCAGTCGAGCTGAAATTACTTCTGTCAGCGATATACTTTCAGTTGATGAGAACGTTAAAGTTCTGGTGGTGAAGTCAGCATTTCCTGATAAAATTTCTCTGAGGTAATAGATTTCAGTATTTGATTTTGTTCTGTAATTGCTGGTTGCATTTAGTTTGTTACAGTTTTAATTGGCCTCTATTAGTTAACCTTGATGAGGCTCATATTTCTACCCTCCCAGCAAATAAGACAAACTCCTTACAAAAATAACACCTCTCCATAAAAATGAGAAAATGAGATTATCATGAAATAAAAAGTGGTTTAATCCAACCTGAAAAGTGCAGCTTTTCCAATTATAGGACATGGTTGCACCTCATGGCATGAAAGACTAAACTGTGGAACTGAAGATGTATAAAACTTTCAACTAATAACAAATTAAGATGTTAAAGAACTTCATTTTTATTCCTCTCGGTTTTGTTTAAGCTCTTATTTTAACTAGCTTGGGTTTGGATGTTGCTCTATGTTAAATTGGCAGCGGAGAGTCCTTGGTTTTTACCCATAACTTGGCCTCTTCTTTTTCTCGTGATGATGTTTAATTGGCCTTAGCCTTCAATCTAATAAGGATTTTTTGTTGGTCAGAGTTATTGGGTACTTGCATTCTGTTATGTTGCATTTGCAGTCACAAAGGAAAGAGTTATTGGGTACTTGCATTCTGTTATGCTTCAATCACTCTAGTTTCTTGCAATTGCAGTCACAAAGGAAGAATTATTGAATCAGAGGAAAGAGCAAAGCAGGGTCAAGGAGCCGCAGCCCCAGGAGAAGGTATGTCATGTGCTGTTTTAGTGGCTGCTGATTTTTGTTCTGAGAATTTTGGAAGTTGAAAGCACCAATTTCAAATTTTTTTTCGTTGTGATAGTAGAAGTTGGGCAGTGATGTTTCAGTTACACGCGATTTGTGTTATTTGCAGGCATCGTGATGATCACAGATCCAGCAGAGACAGGGATTACAGGAATTTTGATTGCACACTGTTTTCATATTTTAGATAGGATTTCTAGTTTTTGATTTCGGCGAACTCTTCCAGCCACTCCAGCTCCGACGAACTCTTCCAGCCACTGCAGAACTCTTCCATCTTGCTGTAAGTTTGTTTTCTCTGAATTCGTGATTCGTTTTTGGCTTATTTAATTTGAATGCTTGTTCATGTTCGATTTTTTACAATTAATTTTTAGGTTGTCTTTAGCTTATCATTTGAAAAATGTTGATGAGTTTGGTTCAAGGGTCACAATTCTTTAATTTAGTATGTGATAATTTGCAGAACATAGTTATGGATCGTAGTTGGATGAGAGCTAATCGATTAAGTGATGAGTTTGATAATGGAGTGGTTGAATTTCTAGAATTTGCTGAAAAGAATCTTCCGAACAATAAGGGACTCTTTCCATGTCCTTGTGTTTCTTGTGGGAACCGGGACCCAAAACTTACTAAGGATGAAATAAGGGACCATCTAGCTTGGAGAGGGATTTGTCAAAATTATACACAATGGATATGGCATGGTGAAGTAGTAATGCCAAGTGTATCACAAAGAGAGAAAGTATGTGTAGATATGGATGATCGGCTGGAAGACATGATACATGATATTGGAGAAGAATCATTTAAGAGAGCGCATGTGTATGATACTTTATGTAAAGACAAGGAAGAACCTTTGTACCCGGGATGCACAAACTTTACACGGTTGTCAGCTGTGTTAAGATTGTTTAATTTGAAGGCGAAAAATGGATGGAGTGATAAAAGTTTCACTGATTTGCTTGGATTGTTGAAAGAAATGCTTCCAGAAGGTAACACAATGCCGAATCGTCATTATGAAGCCAAGAAAGTATTGTGTCCGATGGGCATGGAGTATGAAAAAATACATGCATGCCCTAATGATTGCATCTTATACAGAAAAGAGTTTGAAAACTATGATCATTGTCCGAAGTGCAAGGCGTCACGCTACAAAAAGAAAGATGGTGATTCCAGTGATGATGTGAGCACAAAGGGTCCTCCTGCAAAAGTGTTATGGTACCTACCAATAATTTCAAGGTTCAAGAGATTGTTCTCTAATGCAAATGACGCAAAGAACCTTAGATGGCATGCAGAAGAGAGAAATGAAGATGGAAAAATTCGCCATGTAGCTGATTCTTTGCAATGGAAGAAAATTGATTTGAAGTTTCAAAGTTTTGGAAAAGAGTCGAGAAACCTTAGACTTGGACTTGCTACCGATGGAATGAATCCGTATGGTAGTCTAAGTTGTAACCATAGTTCATGGCCTGTTCTCTTGATAATTTACAACCTATCTCCTTTGTTGTGCATGAAGCGTAAATATATGATGTTATCTATGATGATTCCGGGCCCAAAACAACCAGGAAACGACATAGATGTTTATCTAAGTCCATTGATTGATGATTTAAGATTGTTGTGGGAGCAAGGAGTTGATGTTCTTGATGCGTATTCTGGTGAGCATTTCAATATGCGTGCCATGTTGTTTTGGACCATCAATGACTTTCCGGCATACGGTAATTTGTCTGGTTACAGCGTTAAAGGGCATAAAGCGTGTCCTATATGTGAGAAAGATACAAGTTACCATCAGCTTAATCATGGAAGGAAGACCGTTTATCTTGGGCATCGGAAATTTGTAGACCGTCATCATCCATATCGTAAATTGAAGAAAGCTTTCAACGGAAAATCAGAGTATGGTGTTGCGCCAAAACCCTTGACTGGAGAGGAAGTTTATCAACGACAACAACATGTGAAGGTTATCTTTGGAAAGAAACAAAAGAAGCCTGCTGAAAAAAATGTATGGAAAAAGAGGTCGGTGTTCTTTGATCTTCCATATTGGTCAAGTCTTGATGTAAGACATTGTATTGATTTGATGCATGTAGAGAAAAATGTTTGTGAAAGTCTAATTGGCACACTTCTTCACATTAATGGCAAGACAAAAGATGGGTTAAGTGCTCGTTTAGATTTGGCTGAAATGGGTATACGACAACAGTTAACTCCACAACAGATAGGTAACAAGACATATTTGCCTCCAGCATGTCACACTTTGTCTAAGAAAGAGAAGACAAGTTTTTGTGAGTGTTTACAAGGTATCAAAGTACCGCAAGGTTACTCATCAAATATCAAGAGACTTGTTTCAATGAAAGATCTCAAGTTAATTGGCTTAAAATCTCATGACTTTCATGTTCTGATGCAGCAATTACTACCAGTGGCTATGCGTGGAATATTGCCTATTAAAGTTAAGAAAACTATAACTAGGCTGTGCTTATTCTTCAATGCAATATGTAGTAAAGTCATTGATCCATTGAAGTTAGACTAGTTGGAAAATGAGGCTGCAGTCATCTTGTGTCAGTTTGAGATGCATTTTCCTCCTTCATTTTTTGACATTATGGAACACTTGATTGTTCATTTGGTAAGGAAGATTAGATTGTGCGGTCCAGTTTGTTTAAGGTGGATGTATCCGGTAGAACGGTACATGAAGATACTAAAAGGGTATACTATGAATCCACACCGTCCGGAAGCTTCGATTGTTGAAAGGTACATTGCAGAAGAAGCTATTGAGTACTGTTCAAATTATTTGTCAGAAGCGGATGCTATAGGGGTTCCAAAGTCTCGTCATGATGGAAGATGTGATGGTAAGGGTACACAAGGTTTAAATGTCAAGTCCATGACTTGGAAGGTACGTCATCCAGCGCATTTGTATATATTGAATAACACTGATGAAGTTCAACCTTACTTATCTGCCCACAAAAGCTTTATAAAGGAAAAATACCCCAAGATGAATGAAATAGGGTTGTTAAAAGAGCACAATAAGAGTTTCTCTGAATGGTTTAAAGAAACAATTGCTAATGATGAAAGTGCTTCTGATACAATAAAACGACTCTCATTTGAGCCTAAATGTAATGTTATGACTTGGAGTGCTTATGATATTAATAGAACTACCTTTTATACAAAATCAAAAGATGATAGAAGTACTATGCAAAATAGTGGGGTTATGGTTGTGGCCGAGTCCATGCACTTCTCTAGTTCCAAAGATAAAAGACCTATAATGGCATCTACACCGTACTTTGGGGTGATTGAAGAGATTTGGGAGGTTGATTATGTTACATTTACAGTGCCTGTATTTAAATGCAAGTGGATTGATATTTCCAATGGTGTAAAAATTGATGAATTTGGATATACACTGGTTGATCTTTCCAAGGTAGCTTATAGGGAAGAACCTTTCATTATGGCATCCCAAGCAAAACAGGTGTTTTATGTCACAGATCCTTCTAACAAAAGGTGGTCGGTGGCTCTACAACCAAAAACCACACATGGTAATGAAGAATCCCTTCATATTTCTGAGATTCCGTCTTCTGCAACAAATTTGCTTACCTCCAACGAAGAAAATGAAGTAGACGATGTGCAAGTTACTCGTTTGGATCATGAAGAAGGGATATGGGAGAGCTAGTGAGTTTCTATTAGGGTGTTGAAATAAGTTAGTAAATTCAGTACCCATCTATTTGATTAATTAGTTTATATGTCATTCGTTTATATGCTTATGATGCTTATATTTTTGCATTTATTTGTGCTTTGAATCTGAAATCTTTTTGTTTTCTGTAAACAGATAAATGGATGATTCAACCAACACCCCTCCTTCATCTAGTGGACCTAGTCATTCGTCTAGTTCAGATAAAAAGAGAATGGTTAGAGGTTGCACTAAGATGCTTAAAATTGCCAAAGTTCGGAAAACGGGTGTGAAATTGAAGATTGAGTTTGATCCACACACTGGGGATTGTATTGGTGAAAATTCAAATGAGTTTAGGAGTTATGTAGCATATCTTGCTCGAAGTACTTGTAGTATTTTAATAGATGAGTGGCGGTTGGTAGATGTAGACTCAAAAAATTCAATTTGGGATGATCTTAAGGTATTATTGTTGCATTCTTAATTCACTATTGTTTACCCATTCTTTGGTACTAACACCAACTTTTTTTATGTGTATAGCTTCATTTTGATATCACAGAAAGTGATGATTCAAATAAGTGTGATTTGAAGAAAAAATGGTTGAAGTATTTGGGGGACCGATGGAGAGCTTTTAAGACACAACTCACTTCCGATTATATCACTAACCCCAACCCCAATTGCCTTCCTCCGTATGAAGTGTATCCTTATATTAAAGAAGATGTATGGGAGAAGTTTTTGGAGCATCGAAATACCCCTACATTTAAGGTTAGTATTAATAATATTTTTCTTTTCTTGCATTGATTCTTGTTTTAGTCATATTCATGTTCAAAAATTGGTCTTTTTGATGAGTGGCTGGAAGTTAGCCTTTTATTACCCTCCTAAAACAGAAATTGAATGGACTGGAAATTATACATCTGTCATAAGAATTTATTTTGTTTACTTGCAAATATTATGTGCCTTTGTGAAGTTTCAATTTACTTCACTCTCTGTCTGACTATCCAAAGGAAAACATTACTACCTTACTGATTTTAAGAACAGTGCAGTTTCAGTTTTATTTTTAACCTGAGAAGTTAGGATATATCGTGATTCATTTTGATTATCATCCTTAAATGTTGAGTGATAAAGCTGTATTTTAGGAACTGCGTTTTATCCTCTGCAAAGCTGCATGAACCATTCCTGTTATCCTAATGCCAAAGCTTTCAAAACTTTTAGCATATCACAGCCAAACCAGCAAACTTTGGTCGTTTATCTATGCTTATTTTTTTGCTTACTTCTTTAGCTTGATTTATAATAGGAAAAAAGTCAAAAGGGTAAGGATAATGTGGCTAAGAATCTATACCCACATACATTATCTCGTGGAGGATATGAATTGCTTGAGAAGAAAATGATTAATGAAAAGAGACAAGAACTAGACGCATCAGGAGAATTAGATCGTATTCCATCTCCACCGTCACGTCATGACAAATGGAAGAGAGCAAGACAAAGGCGAGGATGGGAATACACATCAGAGGCTACCCGAGTTGTTGCTGAGAAAATTGTAAGTGAAATACTTTTTCCATGATTACTTTCTCATTATGGTTGTATGTGTTTCTTGTATGCGACATCCTTCTTTACCACTAATGAAATATTAAATTTATGTGCAAATGTAGGATTCATTGGCTGAAGAGACTGAACAAGGAACCTTTGTTTCACAAGGACGTGACGATATCTTGACAAAGGCAATTGGAACATCTGAGCATGGTGGTCGTGTTCGTGGTGTTGGACGATTTGCTAATCTAAGCAACTACTTCGGAAGGTCTTCACGTCCAACACAGTCCATAGATGTTAAGGAGATTGAAGCACAACTTGAGGCGAAACTTGAACAAAAACTTGCAGCAAAGATTAAAGCAGAATGTAAAGAAGAGTTTGAACAACAGTTGATCATGGCGAGTGAGAAGATGCAACAATCATTTATGGAGACGCTTAAGACTATGGGTTTATCTGAAATCTCCCCACCAAACCAACAAGGAGAACAAAATGTTCTTCTGCATGGAAGCACAAAAGAATCTTGTACCGCCGCACAAGAAAATCACAAGGAGGACTCGACCACTGACAATGTTCAGAGAGTGTTATTCATGTTTTTGAAACAGCAAAAACATATATGTTTACCATTACAACATGATCTTGCTGTAAAAAACTTTTGGATTTCACCAAAGTGTATCAGAGAGTTGTTGGTGGGTGATGCTTGGCTTGACATCTCTATTCTACAAGTTTGGTGCACGTAAGTAGACTTTCATTTTTACTATTATTTTTCATGATTGCAATATTCAATATTAATTTATATTAATTTCAAATTTAATCAGGTATATCCATCGTCTATGTGACGAAAGTAACAAATCAGATGTGTTTGGAATTCTGGACCCAGTATTCTTCAGTTATCCAGATTCCACAAAGTCTAAACATAAAGTTCAAACATACATACAAGAAAAGTTGCGTGATTTGGACAAAGTGTGTTACTTAGCACCATATCTTGAAAAGTAAGTATATGTAAATTGATATTTTCTCTTATTTATTTTTATCCATAACTCTATCTTACTTAACACACTAATTGTTATTCCACGTGTACAGAGGGCATTGGCAATTAATAATCATTTGTCCTAAAGACAATACTGTAGTTCTCCTTTGTTCATTACACAATGATCTTCATTCACAAATGAAGAATATTGTTACAAAGTAAGTGTATATTTTATGTCGCTTTTGTTATATATTATTATGTCCTTACACTAAAATGTATAACTTACTTCGATGATTGTTTTTTATATAGAGCTATGTCGGTTTATCAATTGGCTGAGGGTAATAAAAAAAAGACTCAATGGCTTCAGCCCAAAGTAAGTGTAGTGTAGATTATGGTTGCGTCTTGATGTTGCTGTTTATACTACTTAACACTAGCTGTAATATGTACTGTTTTGATATATATTCAGTGTATAAAAATCTATTCATTTGTAGGCAAGGTTGCAGCCTAATGGGAATGATTGTGGATATTATGTGATGAAGAATATGGTTGACATTGTCTCTGCTAGTATTACTAAGTCTTGGATAGAGGTATTACAAATGTTTGTCTCCCTATTTGTCTCATTGTTTGAGTTTTCATCAAAATGTCACAAAATAGGTATTTTAACCTATTCTACAAATTATAGGTATTCAATGATCCAACGGCATTAACAGAACAAGAGTTGTATGATTTGCGAAACAGTTGGGCAACTTGCTTTCTTGACTTGTATAAACCTTAGAACTTATTTGGTATGTATTTAAAGTTTGTGCCTAAACAGTCTGAATTAAAGTTTGGGCAATTTGTTTTTTACATTATAACTTGGATTGTTGATCTCTGTATTTATTGCATCTGTTTGTAGGGTTCAAAGTTGCTCATCTCCGCTGCTCTCCTAATTTATGCTTATGGTGCTGGTGGCTTTCCTGCTTGGTGCATTAATTTGCTGAACTGTTGTTGTTGATCCCGCTGGTGCTGTTTGCTGTTTCTGTAAATGCTGTTGTTTTTGCTGATGTTTCTTGCTGTTGCTGTTGCTGATTGATGCTGCTGCGTTCTTGCTGTTTTTTACGCGGATCTGGATTGCTGGTGCTGGTTATGTCTTGTTGTTGCTGGTGCTGCCGTTGAGGCGTTTGCTGCTACTGTTTTTCATTGTTTTGCTCTTAGGTAAAGGAACTTAGACCGGAGGAGGGCAACAAATGTATTGTTTTTGATCGTTTGCAGAATGACTAACCCAAGATAGTGGTACTCTTTTTCCTTGTTAGGTTTTTATCCCACTGGGTTTTTCCTAACAAGGTTTTAATGAGGCCTTGTCTTGGGTGATGTTTGTAGTCATTTTGCGGGTTGGTGGTGGGTTTTTATATAGCTCTGGGTTGTTTTTGAGCTAGTTTGTGCTTAGACAGATTATTCATTGTGTACTATTTCACTAACTTGGCCTGTGGGACCTTGGATGTTTAACTCACTTGAGAGAGTGTGTTCAAAAGTTCTCTTTTTATTTAATAAATTTTCATTAAAAAAAATATGTATATTCAGGTCAAATTCGTGTAAAAAAAAAAAAAAGATAAAAAATGGTTGAGCATTCACATCGGTTTTAAGTCTAACCGATGTGAAAAGTAGACATTTCACATCGGTTTTTTTGTCTAACCGATGTGAAAAGTATACATTTCACATCGGTTGGCTGACGGAACCGATGTGAAATGTATACTTTTCACATCGGTTGGCTGACAGAACCGATGTGAAATGTATACTTTTCACATCGGTTGGCTGGCTGAACCGATGTGAAAGGTATACATTTCACATCGGTTGCTTGCCTCAACCGATGTGAAACCTTTCACATCGGTTGTAAACCCGATGTGAAAAGGTTAGGAGATACCACATCAACATTGTTTACATCGGATAAAAACCGATGTTAAAACTCAAAAATACCCGATGTGAAAACTAGTTTTTTCTTTTCTTTTCTGCTGCCAACACCCACATCATTTTGTTCTTCAACCAAGTAGCACCATACTCCCTGTTCTTCTTCACGTTCAGCACCCACACATCACCATCCACTTCACTTCATCATCATCTCATACACCATCACCAATTTCCTCTCCTTTGCTGTCCACGCACACCATGTTTCTTCTTCCTCATCACCGTTCTTTCTTTTCCTCTCATGGTAGCAACCAAGAACTCACACCACCATGGATCATTGTCTCCACCCAAAACAGAACAGCAGCCATCATCACAAGCTTCTTTCTCCATGGCCACAAACGAGAACGCCACGACCACCACCTCACCATCACGTGAGCCACACCGCCACGCACCACCTTCCACGCGAGCCACCACCTCTGGTTCAAGGTCGCAAGCAACAGCCACCAACCGAGAGCACCATGGCGAGCTCCATGAACAAGAACAGAGGAAGCAAGACGTGAAAATAGAGCATAACGACGCGCCGACGTCGCCGACATCGCAAACTTCGACCTTCGATTCTGGTGTACTCGGACCTCCGTTCACAGCGAGGTTAGTACCGTTGGAACCCTTGCGGTGTCCACCACAAAACCCATATTCCGGATTGTCGTTCCGTCGCCGTCGACCGCCGCCGCTGCCGCCTTCGGGAGCTTTTTCCGATCAACTCCGGTGACCGATGGAAAAACGGAGGATACTGCTACGATCCTTGCCGTGAGGAAAGCAAAACCCTATCTTCAATTTCGTATTTGGGTCATTTTATTCGACGACCCCGACAACCACCGTCGACCTTCGGCTGAACTTTCTGGGCAAACCGTCGACTCTTTGGGGAAACGGACAGCGCCGTTGAGTTTCTGGCCGCGAAAGGATGAAGGAACAACCTTCCTTTGTGTCTCCGACGACAGTTCCTCCGTCAACCTCGTGAGCCGCAACTTTCTCTGGCGACTCTTCGCCGACAAGTTTCAGAAACTTGATTTTCGTACGATGAACGGAAGCACCTTGCATCGAAGCTACACAATGGGAGGAATCGAGCCAACATATGCAAATAAAGATGTAATCGGATCGGAGTTGCACCTTAGTATGGAAATTGGCTAAGGTGAGGGCTATTCTCTGAATTACTAGATAATGTTTTAGGTGTCGACGAATTCGACTTGATTTATGTGTTATGCACTTAATTGCTAAATGTATGAAATGATTTCTGAGGCTTCGACCGAGCTTGTTGATTTCATGATGCCTTGATATTGTGTGCTAAATGATTCACATGTTATGTGCTAAATGGTTAATTTAGGATGTGTTGGAATATATTGTTTATGCTTATTGGATTGCGCTTATTTAACTATATTATTTCACATATATCTGTGGTACTGAGGAGTGAGAATAACGGGCAAGTCATGCCGATTTTATTTTGAGAGTTTGAGAAAGTTTGACGGGACGAACGGAGTTCGGGCCTTGTTATGGTTATGATGGATCGAGACATTCTCGGGGAGTTAATTGGGATTTTGGTGGATGTTGAAGACTCATAAGATTTGCGATAAGACTAAAAGGATATTATTTTATAAGGAAAATTCATAAGACATTAAACAACCTCTAAACCTTTAAATAATGATAACAATCTCGAGTGCAAGTTGAGGATTGAATCTTAGTTGTGGAAAGCGAGAAGTGTCTTCGGATCCAAGGGTTGAGAAAGATTGTGAGTTCTGAGTATGTTGATACTCATTCGCTCTGGGAGCAGTTTGTTTAGCCATCCAAGGGATGTGCCGAGAAGCTTCACTGAGGCGTGAGACCTTGTGAATGCGTGATACTCCACTGAGGCGTGAGACCTTGTGGAAAGCATGGATCTTCACTGAGGCGTGAGACCTCGTGAACAGCATGAAGCTTCACTGAGGCGTGAGACCTTGTGAATGCGGGATACTCCACTGAGGCGTGAGACCTTGTGGAAAGCATGGATCTTCACTGAGGCGTGAGACCTCGTGAATAGCATGGAACTTCACTGAAGCGTGAGACTTCGTGCAAGTGTGTAAATTCACTGGGGCGTGAGACCCCGTGAAAGCATAAAACTTCACTGAAGCGTGAGACTTTGTGAATGTGTGAGACTCCACTGAAGCGTGAGACTTCGTGAGAGCATTGATGACTCGAAGAGTTATCGTGAGTGGTTGCACTCATTTTATGATTATTGTATTTTGTCGCAGAAATCGACTTTTACCTTAGGGTATTCTTTATAGAGACATTAAGTTAGCTAGAACACGTGGCGACGTGTCGAGTGAGATTCGGAGACGTTGTTTGGCTAATCACATTGCACTCATGCATACATAGGAGGTTAATACACGGCGTGATACCGGACCTCGGTGGATTCCAAAATGGTCATAAGACCCGGATTTCCGCGTAAGAGCGCTGTTAGGCGACTCTTAGTAGCAGATCTGGCTACCTTTGTGTGGTGTAAGAGGCACGCGGGCGGAAATGGTCCCACCGTTGCTGGTGCTAGGATTGATCCGTTGATGTCCATCCGTTTCCGGAATGCATTTGGTTAACTGGGTTAACCGTCATTTGCATTTCATGCAACATGCATACTGACTTAGTTGTTGAGTGTGATTGATAATTGTTAATCTTATCTGATGCATGCTATTTGTTATTATCGTCTTTTATATTCATTGCGAAATATACAACCCTAGGATGCTATCTCTAACTTATAAGCCTAAGTGGCTACCCCTTATCTTTACCTATTGGATTTATTATTTATATAATTCTTTGGAGTTGACCCTCGCGTCTTCTGTGCGTGCTTTGGCGGACTACGCCCTTTGTCAGATGTCCATGGCGGACTGGTTTATGACAGTTCACCCTTCGGGGGGGACTAGATTGGAGATGCTTGATCGGGAGGACTACGGTTCAGGGGTGGTCGACCCCGCTGGCCTTCAAGCGACTTCCTCGAGATGGGATTAGTGTAGGAGTAGAGTTTTAGCTCTGACCGTTATGTTTTCTGTTGGGAACAGGGTAGTTTCCCGCCGATAGCTTTTTGTGTGGTTTCTTTACGGGAATCACAGAGAGTTGGTTGGACTTAGGGGGTCTTGTTTCAGGCCGATGGGCCAGCTTATTCTCAGTTTTGAGGGATGGTGTTGCGGACACTTACCTTTTTCTTTTGGATTGTAACTTTGCCTTCGGGCGTTACACTTTTCTACTTCCCGTCACTGGAGGTTTACTCGTGACGTGGTTAGCTACTTACAGCGGGGGCTGTAATTATTATTGTGTTTTAGTTCTGCTATCTCTCGCATTTGCGTTTATTTATTTTAGTCATGTTTATATTATCGAAAAAAAAATATTCACGTTTTTCCGCATTAAGTTTATTTTTTGTTACTAAAGTGACGCCACCGAAATCGGGGTGTTACAGGAACTTTACTCATAACTTCTTCATGAGTAAGTTTCTTTGGAACTTGTACTGAAGATCTTTTAAGGTTTGCTTCTAGCATAATGGTTTCTTGTTTTGGTGATGATCTTAGAGCTTTAAAATTATAATTGATTTTTGAAACTTTATAATATACTCTATATATTATTGAGAAAGGATCACTTTCTTCTTCAAAAATCTCATTGTTTGCTAATAGATCTAATTGTATGGCATTTTTGGTCCAACTATTCTGAAGATTCATAGCATAGTTTGGATAGCAGTTAAAGAAAACAGGACCATCATGAAGATTTGATTCTAAGACTGCAATTAATGAATCTTGTGGCTTTAATAGCCTCATATCTCTTAACATTACTATTATTGGAGAATTGATTCCTAAACGAAAGTTAGGTTTTGCAGCTACTTGTATTAAACCTACATGAATGAAATTAAAACCATCTTTGATGTGTTGATCTAAAACATCTTCATTTAATAATTTTATAGTACTTGTATGATCAGAACTATGTTGACAACATTCTATTGTAAAAATAGAATCATCTGCTCTATTGAATAAAGTGTGTTGTTTATATATTTATTTCTTTTTAACTGTAGAGATTGACCAATTTTGAAGTGCTCTTTCTATTGAAGCTATTTCTAACTCTTGTTGGGCTACCCTAGAGAGTTCTTGATCTTGGTTACTAGAACCAGAGTTGGATGTTGATGGAATCATGATCTGTTTGTTCTTTCCTAAACTCATTTCACTTAGGGTTTTGATTAATCTAGCCATGTTATTTACTTAAGTAACTTAAGAAGGATAACGCTTCTTCCCAATCTAGCTAAACCAACGGTCTCACAACCTCTCAGGCTTTACTGCCGGGACCACTAGACTCCAGGGATACCTCACACTAAGTCTTAAGGACTTGAAGATAATAACAAGGTGATTAATGAAAACAGTAAGAAGAAATAAAGTTGCAGAAAAACAAAAGATTGAATCCAACAAGACTAACTACTGATTCCAGAACCCTTCCCTCACGGGAAAAGGCTCTGATACCAGATTCTGCGGAAAATAAAAAACATTTTACAAATATGAAAATATTAAAACTCAGAGTACTTACAGAAACAAGCTTTTATTCAAAGAGGAACTTCAGAAATTACAAGCATACTAGTGGAGGGAAAGAGAGAGAGAGAGAAAGGTAGGTAAAAACCCGATGCCTTCTCTTCGGCTCTATGAGGCCTATTTATACACATTAAACTAACCATGATTACTTGTAAAAGTAACTCTGGTTTTTGAAAGTAACTAAGGTTATTCTGACCATGATTACTTTTAAGAAAGTAACTATGGTTTACAAAAGCAACTAGGGTTACATGATAAAAGTAATAGATTATGATAAAAGCAGCAGATTCCTTGTCCGCCATAATGAGGAGTTTTGATGTTGATCTTTTTGTCTTTTTGTAACGGAAACCAGGGGCCGATTAATTGAATGGATGATAACTGATTCCAAAACAGTCATCCTCATTATCTTGAAGATGATCTTCCATTTTGGCTGATGAGGAGCCTTCAGCTGATGAATCGGATTTCTGACTTCCTGATACTGATATCATGTCTAATCTTTTTTGAAATTCCACTGGCGAGCTGGCTGAGGCTAGTTCTGCCATGATTTTTGATTTTTCTTGAAGAAATAAGGCTTCTTGAGAGAGACAGGGAGCCGGAGAGGCGGATAATTGCTTCTTGCTTTTTTGAGTAAGCTGATAGGTTTTTATCCATGCTTCAATTTTGGTTTGTTGAATTAATGAAATATTGAACTTTGCCCACCACTTTATCCTGAAGATTCGATAAAGTTGGTATAATTCTGTATCATCAAGGATTTGGACAGATCTCCAGTCCCAAGTTAATATCCATGAAATGGCTTGAGAAGCTGCGAACACAAGGAGCTGTTCCTCCATAACGAAGTTGGTCCTTTGAACAAAATATTTGAATAAAGGCTTAACTTCTTCAGGAAAAATTGATTCATCCAGACCTACTTGATAGAACCAGACTTTGAACCATTGTGGGAATTTCAGGGAAATCCCTTTTTGAAACCATATAAACCAAGAGTGTTGAAAGGGTCTAAGATACAGGGCTTTATACCAAGCATATGTGTAGTCATAGTAATTATAACTAGGGGGGTCAAACTTCCTAGAAAAGTTTTTGAAGTAATGAAGAGGGGCATTCCAGTCTTGTGCTGAAAGAACTTTGATGATTTTGATTTTTGAAAAGGCTATCTCTCCTTGTTTGTCAGGATTTTGAGTAACTTCTATTGAGTCAGAATCAACGAGGATAAACTCATAAAAAAGTCGGGTCTTTTTGGGATGTCCTGGAACATATTGAAAGTTGGGAGGAAATAATTGGGTAGCTATCTCTTTGGGATATAAATGGAAATACTCCTTTTCTATGATGAGAGATGGCAAGCCTTCTGGCTTTTCTAAATATTCTGTTGACTCAGGTTTGACAGGAGATTTTGAAGAGGGTTGAGTTAATACGGTATATTTATTAGTCAGTGGGACTAATGGAGCTTTTTGATTTTGAGGAGGTGTTTTGACAATTTGTGAGGTGGTAAGTCTTGGAGAGGATTTTGACGGGGTGGCTGGTACGGGTGATCCAGCACTCTTGAGAGGAGTTATTGCAAGTGCTTTGTCTTTGGATGTTGAAGAAGAACCCAGTGGGGGTCCGTATTGATCTTTTGACTTGGGCTTTTCACTCATGTTTACCCTGTAAAAATTATCTTGTTAGAAAATCTGGGAGGGAGTTACTATCTCCTTTGATATGAGTTATTTCAGAATCAAAGCAGGAAAGTAAAGATTGCCATCTAGCAAAAATATGTTTTGAAACTAGGTTTTTAACATCTTTTTGTAAAACTGAAGGTGCTGCTTTGCAATTAGTTTTTATCAAAAATCTTTTATTAAAAACATCATCTTGAAATTTTTGAACACATAGGACTATTGAAAGAATTTCTTTCTTGACTGTGGAATATTTCTGTTGAGCTGGGTGCCAAATACCTGAATGGTACCTAACTATTTGCTCTTTTGAAGACTGAGGTTTTACCTGCTTAAGTATCCCACCATATCCTAATTCTGATGTATCTGTTTCTATAATTAATGAGGCATCTGGATCTGGAATTCCTAAATAGGGTAGACTTTGAACTAATTTCTTAACTTCCCTAACACTATGGCTCATTTCTTCAGACCAAGGCGGGGAGTTTTTCCTAAGTCTTTTGAACAAGGGGGCACAAATTATCCTTATGTTGGGGATAAAATCTGCTACATAATTAACACAACCTAGAAATCTCTGTAATTGAGTTTTCTCTTTTAATTCATTTGGAAAGTTTTTTGCGAACTCTAATGATCTTTGTATTGGGGTAATTTGTCCTTGATAAATTTCATAACCTAAAAATCTGGTTTTGGTTTCAAAGATTTTCATCTTTTTTGCTGAAACTACTAATCCATTTTTCTTAATGATTTCTATAAATTTTTCTAAATGTTGAACGTGCTGATCTATACCTTTTGAGAATACTAAGACATCATCTAGATATACAATGGTGAAATCCATGTATGGATAAAATATATCATTCAAACCTTGTGGCATTACATTCCATTCATAATGACCAAAAGGAACGACAAAGGCGGTTTTATATCTATCCTCCTCCTTCACCGAAATTTGATAATATCCTGACTTCATATCAAATTTTGAGAATATTGTTGCTTTATGTAATCTTTTAATGAGATCTGTTTTATTAGGTAATGGATATCTTATCCATTTTAATACTTTGTTTAAGGGTTTGTAATTAATGACTAATCTAGGGGCTCCTCTTTCTAACTCAGAAGCATTCATGACATAGAACCCTGTGCAACTCCAAGGAGATTTGGAATGGCGGATCAGGCCCTTATTGAGATATTCTCCAATTTCTTTTCTACAATATTTTAAATATTGTTCATTCATTTGAATGGGCCGGGCTTTGGTAGGGATGTCTTTCTCATTAAACCCATCTATATATGGTAATGCTATGGTATGTATCTTTCTATGATGAAAGGCCATGGGATTTAGATCACATAGATCTTTTTCTATTTGGTCTTGAAAATCCTTAATAATCTTTTGAATATTAGATCTCTTGAGTTGTTCCTCTATTTTGTAGTATTTTATTTCCTTTTGTAAAGAATTAATATGATTCTTTTTTCTAGAGATCATATTTATTTTGGAGGTGGAGATTTCTTTTAATAAATTTAATTCTTTTACCTGAGGAGGCTTTATAAATGGAAAAGTAATAGTCTTTCCTAAGACTGTTGTAACTATTTCTTTTTCATCTATTTTATCAATAGGATATAATAGGCAGATGAATGAAGTTCCTAAGATAATCTTTTCTGTCATATTTTTGACTAGTACAAATGACGATCTAAAACAGATTTGGTTTTTGCAAATCTTGGCATTTGATAGTTTGTATTGAATGTTCATTTTGGATCCATTTGCACTATTGACTCCTTCCTTAGTTTTCTCATAAAATTGAGTAGGAACTAATCCTTCTTGAATACAATTGACATCTGCGCCACTATCAATTAAGGCTATTATATTGATTCGAAAATCATTAATGACTAGGGTTATTTCGGAATGCCATTTATGAGTTATAACTATATTAAGGAGATTAAGGTAATTTTCATTTGGTTCTTCATTATTTTTATCATGAATTTGTTTTAGTCCTGAAGCACTAGCTAAAGTTTCTTGGGTTTCAATAATCTTTATTCCAGCTAGTTCCATTAATCTAAATTCTAAGCTAAGATCATTTTGTTTTAGTTGATTAATTTCTTCTTTTAATGTTTTCACTTCTTCTTGAAGATCTGATAAGGTTATTGTTGGCTTAGGCCGAAATTTATTGAAAATCTCATTCATACTATTTATTGGAGGGCTAATATCTTTTTTTAAGGTTTCTTCCTTTTTGACTAAAAGATTTAGTTGTTGTAGGAATTCGTCTCTCAAAGGAGAATCTTCCATTTTGTCTATTATAGAGATTAAACTCATAGTTTGATCTTGTGTTAGCGTGTTGACATTTTGTCTTAAGCATCCTGCACAATCACAGAACCCTGAACTATCTTTGACACATTCTCTTTCTTCTTCTGAAGAAGAATGAGAGTCTGATGAGTATTCGACCAGGTTTACATCTTGGTCTTCATCTCCTTCGTATTCATATTCTGAAGAGTAGTGAGGGTCTTCATTATTAATGAGAACACTAATTAGACTATCTTTTAGCTTTTGGTCTAAATCTAATTCATTTATTTTTTGTTGAGTTTTGCATTTGTTTGCATAATGTCCTGGCTTTCCACATTTCCAGCATACATTTTTCTTTTTATTAGGATTTACGGCTTTTTTGTTTGTAGGGTTTTGAGTTGAAGGATGTTGTTCATATGCTATCTTTTGAAATGGTCTTTTCTTTTTATAGCCCTGAGTTGGCTTGGTTTTTGATCTATTAATTCTTCTAGCTTTTGAACTAGGAGCTTGTAGAGGTTCTACCCCATATTGTTCACAAAAGCTACCTACTTCTTTTCTTGAGATTTGTATATCTTTTTGCATTTTATTTTGGAGTTTGAAGTCAGTACAAACTTGTATTCCTGTGTGTACTATAGTGTTATGAAGTTGTCCAAATGATAGCGAACCAAAATTTACTGGATTTCCTTGATTAAAAAGTGATAAATTATCTAATACTTTTGATTGCATTAATCTAGGTAATCCTGCAATAAAGCGCTCCTTCCAGAAGGCGCTGTTGCCATCTTCTCTTAAGGTTACCTTTGAGAAGAAGGTGTCCTTATACCATCTGTAATCGGACATGGTAGGACAATAGAGATTAGCGAGCTGGCTTGAAGCTCTTTCTCTAAATATGATGGGATCTCCTATGAAATGAAGTATAATAGTATATATTAATGTTGCTACAACATCTTCTTCTCCATTTTCTTTTTTCTTTTCTAATATGGTTGATTTATCTTCAGGGGTCATGATATTGTCCCACCAACCACGTAACTGACCAATGAAGCCATGAGTAATCATTAATGCTGCATTTCTATCTGTGTTGTTATGGACTTTATAGGCCGTGGCGGCCATAATCATTTGATGAGTAATATCTAATATATTCTGTTCACTAAAGCCATCGATATTCCATTCATCAAGGCTAGTTCCACTAAAGGTATTTTGAATGAATTCTTTTCTTTCTTCAAACCTCATATCAGAATAGGAAGGTCTTGGATAGTAGGTTTTTGTGTTGTTATCTGGCCCAAACTTTCTAATTTTATTGATATTTAAATCTTTATCTAAATGATTTATTCAAAGCTTGTTTAATTTTTCTTTCAATTTTTCTACACTTCCTGAGAGATTAAAGGAATTAAATTCTTCCTTAGTGTATTGAGGAATTTTGAAAATAGGAGTTTGTAAAGGGTTTCCTAGAGTAAATGCTGAAGAAGCTTCTTTGGTTGTTATAGAGGGTTCAGGTTTTTGAACCTCTATTCTTCCTAGCTGTTTTGATATGACTGTTAACATAGTATTTGTAAAATTTAACTGTTGATGAACTTTGTTAGCTTCTGCCTTATAAGGAGATGCTTCGATTTCATGACCATCTTTTATGACTATTTTTACTCCAGTTTGTGGAGGGTATTCTGAAGTAATAGTGTTATTATCAGGAGTTTTCCACGTGGTATTTATTTTTGTGATTGGATTGACGTTTTTCCAGAAAGGATAATTAAGATTATTTTTAATACAATGGTTTTCGAACCAATCAAAGAAATAGATGTTTGTCTCAGAAACTTCCATTTCTTCATAATATAAGGCCCTAAGAGTTTCAGTTTCTTGTTTACTGTAATTCTCGAAGTACCATAATCTTTTATCTTTATTGTATTCAGCCATAAAATCTTTTCTAATGAAATCTTTGTCTATTTCAAAACTAGGTTTTACCCTACTTAACATGTTGATTTGCGAAGGGGTTGGAGAATAATTACTAGATTCTTCATCTTGATATATAGGTGTTGCTATACTAGGACTAGACGTTGTATCTAATCCTTTAAGCTTTGATGATACAGAAGATCTTGGAAGATCTACTCTGTATAACTGTTGAGGAGTTCTAATACTAAATGAGTTTGATCTATTCATTCTTAAAGTGAGATTTGCTCCTTCTTGAAATAATTCTCTTACTTGAGTATTATGAACTTTTGGTTGAGGCAGGGAATTCTTGAATACCCATTCCTCAGGAACTTTACTCATAACTTCTTCATGAGTAAGTTTCTTTGGAACTTGTACTAAAGATCTTTTAAGGTTTGCTTCTAGCATAATGGTTTCTTGTTTTGGTGATGATCTTAGAGCTTTAAAATTATAATTGATTTTTGAAACTTTATAATATACTCTATATATTATTGAGAAAGGATCACTTTCTTCTTCAAAAATCTCATTGTTTGCTAATAGATCTAATTGTATGGCATTTTTGGTCCAACTATTCTGAAGATTCATAGCATAGTTTGGATAGCAGTTAAAGAAAACAGGACCATCATGAAGATTTGATTCTAAGACTGCAATTAATGAATCTTGTGGCTTTAATAGCCTCATATCTCTTAACATTACTATTATTGGAGAATTGATTCCTAAACGAAAGTTAGGTTTTGCAGCTACTTGTATTAAACCTACATGAATGAAATTAAAACCATCTTTGATGTGTTGATCTAAAACATCTTCATTTAATAATTTTATAGTACTTGTATGATCAGAACTATGTTGACAACATTCTATTGTAAAAATAGAATCATCTGCTCTATTGAATAAAGTGTGTTGTTTATATATTTCTTTCTTTTTAACTATAGGGATTGACCAATTTTGAAGTGCTCTTTCTATTGAAGCTATTTCTAACTCTTGTTGGGCTACCCTAGAGAGTTCTTGATCTTGGTTACTAGAACCAGAGTTGGATGTTGATGGAATCATGATCTGTTTGTTCTTTCCTAAACTCATTTCACTTAGGGTTTTGATTAATCTAGCCATGTTATTTACTTAAGTAACTTAAGAAGGATAACGCTTCTTCCCAATCTAGCTAAACCAACGGTCTCACAACCTCTCAGGCTTTACTGCCGGGACCACTAGACTCCAGGGATACCTCACACTAAGTCTTAAGGACTTGAAGATAATAACAAGGTGATTAATGAAAACAGTAAGAAGAAATAAAGTTGCAGAAAAACAAAAGATTGAATCCAACAAGACTAACTACTGATTCCAGAACCCTTCCCTCACGGGAAAAGGCTCTGATACCAAATTCTGCGGAAAATAAAAAACATTTTACAAATATGAAAATATTAAAACTCAGAGTACTTACAGAAACAAGCTTTTATTCAAAGAGGAACTTCAGAAATTACAAGCATACTAGTGGAGGGAAAGAGAGAGAGAGAGAGAGAAAGGTAGGTAAAAACCCGATGCCTTCTCTTCGGCTCTATGAGGCCTATTTATACACATTAAACTAACCATGATTACTTGTAAAAGTAACTCTGGTTTTTGAAAGTAACTAAGGTTATTCTGACCATGATTACTTTTAAGAAAGTAACTATGGTTTACAAAAGCAACTAGGGTTACATGATAAAAGTAATAGATTATGATAAAAGCAGCAGATTCCTTGTTGATTAGATACAACGTCTAGTCCTAGTATAGCAACACCTATATATCAAGATGAAGAATCTAGTAATTATTCTCCAACCCCTTCGCAAATCAACATGGCATTCCAGTCTTGTGCTGAAAGAACTTTGATGATTTTGATTTTTGAAAAGGCTATCTCTCCTTGTTTGTCAGGATTATGAGTAACTTCTATTGAGTCAGAATCAACGAGGATAAACTCATAAAAAAGTCGGGTCTTTTTGGGATGTCCTGGAACATATTGAAAGTTGGGAGGAAATAATTGGGTAGCTATCTCTTTGGGATATAAATGGAAATACTCCTTTTCTATGATGAGAGATGGCAAGCCTTCTGGCTTTTCTAAATATTCTGTTGACTCAGGTTTGACAGGAGATTTTGAAGAGGGTTCAGTTAATACGGTATATTTATTAGTCAGTGGGACTAAAGGAGCTTTTTGATTTTGAAGAGGTGTTTTGACAATTTGTGAGGTGGTAAGTCTTGGAGAGGATTTTGACGGGGTGGGATTTTGACGGGGTGGCTGGTACGGGTGATCCAGCACTCTTGAGAGGAGTTATTGCAAGTGCTTTGTCTTTGGATGTTGAAGAAGAACCTAGTGGGGGTCCGTATTGATCTTTTGACTTGGGCTTTTCACTCATGTTTACCCTGTAAAAATTCTCTTGTTAGAAAATCTGGGAGGGAGTTACTATCTCCTTTGATATGAGTTATTTCAAAATCAAAGCAGGAAAGTAAAGATTGCCATCTAGCAAAAATATGTTTTGAAACTAGGTTTTGAACATCTTTTTGTAAAACTGAAGGTGCTGCTTTGCAATCAGTTTTTATCAAAAATCTTGAGAGGAGGATAATTGCTTCTTGCTTTTTTGAGTAAGCTGATAGGTTTTTATCCATGCTTCAATTTTGGTTTGTTGAATTAATGAAATATTGAACTTTGCCCACCACTTTATCCTGAAGATTCGATAAAGTTGGTATAATTCTGTATCATCAAGGATTTGGACAGATCTCCAGTCCCAAGTTAATATCCATGAAATGGCTTGAGAAGCTGCGAACACAAGGAGCTGTTCCTCCATAACGAAGTTGGTCCTTTGAACAAAATATTTGAATAAAGGCTTAACTTCTTCAGGAAAAATTGATTCATCCAGACCTACTTGATAGAACCAGACTTTGAACCATTGTGGGAATTTCAGGGAAATCCCTTTTTGAAACCATATAAACCAAGAGTGTTGAAAGGGTCTAAGATACAGGGCTTTATACCAAGCATCTGTGTAGTCATAGTAATTATATATTGATATCATGTCTAATCTTTTTTGAAATTCCACTGGCGAGCTGGCAGAGGCTAGTTCTGCCATGATTTTTGATTTTTCTTGAAGAAATAAGGCTTCTTGAGAGAGACAGGGAGCCGGAGAGGCGGATAATTGCTTCTTGCTTTTTTGAGTAAGCTGATAGGTTTTTATCCATGCTTCAATTTTGGTTTGTTGAATTAATGAAATATAATTTAATTCTTTTACCTGAGGAGGCTTTATAAATGGAAAAGTAATAGTCTTTCCTAAGACTGTTGTAACTATTCCTTTTTCATCTATTTTATCAATAGGATATAATAGGCAGATGAATGGAGTTCCTAAGATAATTTTTTCTGTCATATTTTTGACTAGTACAAATGACGATCTAAAACAGATTTGGTTTTTGCAAATCTTGGCATTTGATAGTTTGTATTGAATGTTCATTTTGGATCCATTTGCACTATTGACTCCTTCCTTAGTTTTCTCATAAAATTGAGTAGGAACTAATCCTTCTTGAATACAATTGACATATATTTGGGTTCAGCAAAGAAAATGGAAAAGTAATAGTATCAGCAAAGATTTGCTGATACTAGGGATAAGGATATTAAACTTAAATTAGTTAATTTTTGAAAAAAAAAAAGAAAAAAACTAGTTAAACTTAAACTGACCTAAAAAGAATTAAACTTAAATTAGTTAGAGCATGTTTATCTACAGGTTATCAATAATATTTTTAAAATGATTGTTGTTTTAGTTTTTCACATATTTTCTGCTAAAATGGTTTGTTATTTAAGAATTTTAATACCACTTATCACAACTTATTCCATATATACAATCATTTAATATTATATTTCTCACCTACTACTTTCAATTTTTCATCTATCATAATTCTCAAAATTATTTAACTAACAAGTATCATTCTCTTTCTGTAATATAACTCAACTTCGAATAGGGATAGTGAGAGTGCAATTAGATGTCCACTCGTTGGTACTCTTTAGGTCACAAAATTCAGTCTTTTCTAAAACGAAAATTTAGACACACTATTTATTCAAAAATGTTTTCAAGATGTTCCGGCTACGAAAACAACGGATCTTCTAGCGTTTCAGGCGACCAAAAAGTTGTGCACCTAAGTAGTCACAAGAAGGTCCAGGTTGAACAACTCGCCATGACCACTGTCAACAAAAGACCAAGCTATAGCAAAATGAAGATGAGACAAACCGAAGACTATCTTGTGCTAGAAAGTCTCACTTAAATGATTTCCTTCACACTTGCAAGGAGGAAAACTTTCATGAATTTTAAGCCCTTCAAATACAAGTTGTATCGTTTAATTTATTTATTGATAAAAAGATTTTCTTCGAGTTTAAGAAATTTCAAAGTTTTAGTATTATCAATTTATTCAGCGAAAACAGGTTATTAGTTTATTAGGAATCAGCTCTCAGCTGGAGATACGTCGAGCTCTCGACTGCCCCATCGTTACCGCCAACGTTGTGGAATAAGCTGTGGAAAGCGGTGGCTGCTCCCCGGTGCTGCGAAACCGCTTGGCACGCGTGTTTGGATCTCCTTCTGGTCCGCTCAACTCTCTTCAGTCAAGGAGTGGTGGCAGATCCCTTATGCCCACGGTGCTTGGAGGAGGTGGAAACTGCCCAACATGCACTCTTTCGGTGTCCGCATGTGCAACAATTCTTTACAGGTTTCCTTGCTGCAGCTGACACAGAGGCTATTGGGGTTTGTTTTACAGTCTTATGAGCTTCTCTTCACGAGGAAAATTTCATCTCTGGAGAAAATTTTGCTACGGGCTATGTGGCTTCGTCCAACGTTGGCTGTGCAACAACCTCCAACCCGAACCCAGCGGGAGCATCCTTCTTCTTGGAGCAGACCGCCGGCTGACATCTTCAAATTGAATTTTGACGCTTCTCTGTTGAGCTCCCATGAAGCAAGTTTCGATTTCATCGCTAGGAACAAGGATAGGGAGATTTTAGCTTCTGCAACATCAACAATGGGTCATATTCTTTATCTGGTTTTAGCAGAAGCCTTAGCCATGCGATGGGCTTTGGGTGTAGCCAAGGAGTTGGGGTTCCGGCGCATATCGCTTGAGACGGACTGCATGGTGCTCTATAACTATTGGGGTCGGCGAGAAGGGGGTTTTCTCATTTAGAGACAGATGTTGGTGACTGTCGTTTATTACTTCGTGATTTTGATGTTTTTGAATTTTGTTTTGTTCATAGAACTGGCAACTTTGTTGCAGACGCTTTGGCGAAATTAGTCTTCCGTTTGTGATGTATGGTTTGGATTGGATTGAAGAGACTCCTTTAAAGGTTTCATCTCAAATCCAATATGATGTACTTGCCTCTGAGGCTTCTTCTTGATTGAATGAAACCCACTTTCAAAAAAAATATGACTCTCAAAAAAAAAGAGAAAGGAATTACATGTACAATAATTTAGATTTCATGCGCGCATGACAACTTATAATTTTGTTATCCTCAACAACTCAAAGCTCAATTAAACAAATCAAATTTCTTAATTGTATCAGTTTAAGATTTCATTTACAACAATAAATACAAATTACATGTACTACCCTTTTTAGACACTAAAGAGTACTTCACATGCACGCATTGTAAGTATAATACTTATCATTAAAAAGTACAATAAATATTATATTTACATGCTCTCGTGTCGAACACCTAGACACACCATGCTTGGATAAATATTATACTTACAATGCTTAAATTTGTAAAGTACTTTTAATGATAAGTATTCGGAAATGTTGTATTACACGACTAGGTGCTATCGTTTATTGCATGAAATCCGTTTGTGGTGGTTTCAAACCGCTTGTAATGTGAAAACTGCCAAAAACCGTCACTCGGGTTTTTGCATTTTGTGACAGTTATATGTTTCTGGTGGTTCTAAACCGCCAAAAAATGAAAATCGTGCATAACACGACAAAAAGTTGTTGTGTCATATAGCACTGCTTGATAAGTATTATACTAACAACGCTTATATTTTACCTGAGTCCGTGCTTCATACTCATAGGTATCCATAATTCCATATATCCTTCTGCGTTTGTGAGAAAGAAACATTTATTTTTTTAACATAATGAATTTCAGATACATAATAATGAATTTTGAATAACACTAAAAATTACAACCAAAATTATGGTGAGGAATAGCAACTGTACTTTGTCTTTGTCCATTAAATTTTTTTAGTATTTTTAAACATACACATATAAATCCTTTTGTTGATTTGTAATCCCTGATATCAAAATCCTGACAGTTGAGTAGAAGAAAAGAGAAAGCAACAGACCTCATAACTCAGAATCCGAGGGAAAATAATTATTGAGATATTTTAGCGCACTGCTGGATGTCATTATGGAAACATGTCGGCACCTCAAAAAGCTTCAAGGAATACACGGGCCTGAGAAATATGAGGAAATTCTACTGGTCAGTAATTATCATGTCGATAGGAATGTAATGCTCAGTAATTATCATGTCGATAGGAATGTAATGCTTCTCATAAATCCACCACGTGTCCCTGAAATTGCTCATGCTTCACCACGTGTATTACACTCAGCCAGAACAACAATTGAAAAATGGAACTACTAGTTTCCTATATAAGGAAACTAAGAATGGTATTGTGAGAAAGTAAAGATATTGAAGAAGAATGGAGAAGGAAACAAAGGCGCAGAGTGAATCAGCTAAAGGAAGCATTGAAGGGCTTCCATTTGAGGACAGTCCCTACGTGCAATACAAGGATTTGGAGGATTATAAGCGTCAGGGTTATGGCACTGAAGGTCATCAGGAACCGAAGGCCGGTCGCGGCGCCGGCGCCACGGAGGCACCTACGCTCTCCGGTGCGGCGGTTTCCTCTCAGGCCCAGGCTCAGGCTAAGGATAAGGCCCAGCCAACTGGAACTGATGTCATTAATCGCCAAGGAGTCCCTTAATTGATGCTGTCTTGAGTTCATTTTAGGTTAATAAAAAAAATGTGGTTTGATTTCTGGCTTGGTTTGGATTTTGATTTGTGATTAGGTTAGTAGTGATTTGTTGTACCAAAAATAAGGTTAGTGATTTGTTAGATCATTACACCTGTGTTTAGAATCTGCATTTAGCTTCTTGGTTTTTGTTGTATAACACGTTTTGGATGTTGAAGAAAATGTATTAATTGTTGAAATTTATTAGCTATAGGTTATTGGTGGGGTGTTTTTGGATTGGAGATGTCATTGCATAAGCCACAAACGAATCAATTGAACAGTAAGATAATCAAACGAAGAAGACAACATTGGTTCGACCTGGGAGCGGATGAGGATTCCGGAGGAATCAAGGGTTGAGGCGTGAGAGAGAAAAGGATGGGGCGGCTGGAGATGCAGCAGCGGGAGACGATGAATAGAAGAAGAGAAGGCCAAGCAAGGTTTCAAAATCTCGTTCTAAAAAAAGTCCAACGCTAGAGAGGAATTAGTTTGGAAAGATGAGTGGGTGGGAATGAACACAACTAATTGGTCAGGACAGGAGGTTGAGTGGGAATGAACACAACTAATTGGAAGTAAGGGTGGCAGAGGTGGAAGGATGGAATGCATTGAATTAGAGAAAATAGAGAAAATTAATTTCAAGAATTCATTGGCATGCACATGAGAAATAGAGAAAATTTTGAAAGGGATTTAGGGATAGTAAGTATAGATAGCCACAAACTTTTGAATTTGAAATTCAAAATTGCAATGAATTGTTTGTGTGAAATTATTGTGAGTGGTTGAGAGGTGATATTTGGAAGACGTGTGTGGAAAATATTTGGATGGTGGGAGAGAGAAAAAGAGTAAAAACATTGTTGATAGAGGGGTGAGAGAGGGTGTATGGAATAAAATATAATAAAATAAGGGGATGAAGGAATAAACTCTAAGGCTTCATTTGGATTGGTGGGAGGGGATGCAGCGGGATGGAGGGGAGGGAATGGAGGAAGAGGTCCTTTGTTTGGATTAATTAAAAATGGATGGAAAGTGATGGAATTCAGTGGCACACATTCCATCACATACCACTACTTTCCCCCACTTTCGTTCCCCCAAATTTGGGAGGAATGGGATGGAGCAAAAAAACTGATGTCTAATTCAATTATTAAAATAGGCTTAAAAGCACTTTTAGCCCCCCACGAAAGGCTGACGTGCAAACGAAGTCCTAAAACTTTGAAAATAGCATTCTTAGTCCCCAACGTTACCCTCCGTTAACATTTGTGGTCCTTCCGTCAATTTTCTAACGATTTTGTCTCATCTGGCACATTTTAAATGACGTGGATGCTTATTTTAATTTACAAAATTAATTAAAAAATAAGAAATAAAAAAATCTTATCACCTCCATCCATCTTCATCTTCTCCCCCTTTCTTCATCTTCTTCCCTTCGTCTCACCTGAATCTCTGTTCTCTCTCACAACAATGTTCCTGATCTTTCTTAGGACCTCGCTCTGTCTCTGCCTCTCTCTTTGGCAGGTCGTGCACCTTCTTCTTCATCATGTGAATGAGTAGATCTTGTGGCCCTCAACAACTCAAAGGTCGAATCTTTGGAAGAGTTTGGTGGTGAGGGAACCCAGATTTAGAGAAAACCCATTTCTGATTATGTCCTATCACAAGATCATAAGTTTTATCTTCCTCACGTCCCGTCCGACCTCCTTCTGTTTCTCCCCATTTTCATTTTGGCTTAAATCTCCCTTTTATTTTCTTTTCTTGATGAATCAAATCGTTTTTGGAATTTGTCCAATTGAAACTTGCAAAGTCCTCTCTGACTCTTTGTGTTCCTAATTTTATGAATTTATTCTTCGATTCATTGTTATGGATGGTTTCTGCATATATATTGGGGTTTTGCTTTTTCCCCTTATATGTTGACTCTCGTTCATTCGCGCGGACGGTGCCACCATGAAAATTAATTGTTGATCTGGTCAAGAAACAAGGTGGTGGCTTTTCCCAACATTTATGTTTTTTATTTTGAATTTGTTTGTACTGATTATGGAAGAATGCAGATGAAGACTATAGGGATGAAAGATGATATATTTTTTTCTGGGTTTTCTGGAGACACTGATGAAGATGTGAATTTTTTCTGGGTTTTCCAGAAAACGTTACTTTTTGGATGGAAAATGGAAGGGGACCAAAAATGTTAACAGAGGGTAACGTTGGGGACTAGGAATGCTATTTTCAAAGTTTAAGGACTTTGTTTGCACTTTAGCCTTTCGTGGGGGACTAAAAATGCTTTTAAGCCATTAAAATACTATTTTACCCATTTGTAACTTCCTCCATAATTCCATGTTTTCACCATTCTTCTCCCTTTACGTTGCTTAAACTGTGAAAAAGCTCCTGCTTTCGCTACTTCAGATTTTGCCATCAATTGTTTCTCTTGGCAAGGTATGTTTTTTATTTCTCTTCAATGTTAATGAGGCTGCTAAAGTTGTACGTAGCCACAGAGCTAAAGTCACAGCCACAAAGCTCAAATATTTGAGTTTTTTTATAAAAAAATGAATGAATGACAAATGCTAAATAAATTCTGTGACAAGAGGTAAAATAATATAATTAAAATAATATTAGAATGGAAAGAAATATGTTTACTTGGGTTATATGATTTGAGAATTATATTTGAAAAATTATAAAAATAAAATAAAAATATAAGAAAGGGTAATATTGGAATGAAAAAGTTATAATTCATTCTGCTCTGTCCATTATCCAAACGATGAAGTGGTAACTTTGTTTCGTTCCATCATAACATACTCAAACAATGGACTGAGATTTTCATTCCATTCCGTTCCGCTCCATTCCATTCCATTATATTCCACTCTGTTCCGCTCCATTATGTTCCATCAATCCAAACATAGCCTAAGGTAGCGTTTGGTGACGGAACGAAACAGGACAGAACACAACGGAACGGGACAGAACAGGATGGAACAGTACAATGATGTTATGTGTGTTATGTTTGGTAATTTCAAGTCAATAGAACAGAACAATGATTTTAATTACATATATAACCCTGCATGTATAATATTTGATTGAGAAAAACAAATTGAACTCAATTGAACATTTTGCATAGAAACCGTTTGTTATTGCTTACTTCATGAAATAATCACTTATTTCTTTAAAATAATCACTTATATATTGTTTAAGTTGTTTCAGTATAGTATGCTATTGAAAAAAGCAGAAACCTAATTATCTATTTAAGTTATTTTAAGTGCGTTTGTGTAGATTAAAAAATATTAATTTTTAACTATAATTTTTTTAAAGAGATTTTGAGAAAAGCATAAGTTGATTCGTGTTTGTCTACTCTAATTAAAATCACTTTTTTTATCTCCTCTCATCTATCATCATAGGTTTTCATTATAAGATAAAGTAACTGTTTTAAATAATCTGTTTTCAGCTTCAGCTTAAACAAACACAAAAAAGTGATTTTTTGATTAAAAAGTAATTTTTTCCAAAATAAGTTGAATCAAATGCACTCTAATTGGCTCGTTTATCATTTTTTACAAAAACTGATTTTACTTTTGGAAAAATAATTGATTTTATTTTAATTAAGTTGATTCGTTTTTAATTGACTACTCTAATTAAAATAACCTTTTTATCTCCTCTCATCTATCAGATTTTCATGATAAGCTAAAATAACTGTTTTCAGCTTCACCTGAAACAAACACAAAAAGTGATTTTTTGATTAAAAAGTAATTTTTTCCAAAATAAGTTGAATCAAACGCACTCTAATTGGCTCGTTTATCATTTTTTACAAAAACTGATTTTACTTTTGGAAAAATAATTGATTTTATTTTAATTAAGTTGATTCGTTTTTAATTGAATACTCTAATTAAAATCACTTTTTTATCTCCTCTCATCTATCAGATTTTCATGATAAGCTAAAATAACTGTTTTAAATAATCTGTTTTCAGCTTCACCTGAAACAAACACAAAAAGTGATATTTTGATTTTGAAAGTGATTTTTTGATTAAAAAGTGATTTTTCAAAATAAGTTGAATCAAACGCATTTTAATTGGCTCGTTTATCATTGCTTACAAAAAGTGATTTTACTTTTAAAAAAATAATTGATTTTATTTTAAGTGATTTTTTTGAAAAAGTAGATTTTTATTTAACTTTGTCTACAAATATAATAAGTGCTTTCAATTTTAGAAGTGATTTTAAGATGTTTAGATATATAAAATTTCAAATATAAATTAGGGGTAGTTTTGAACTTGCAAAAGTTTTAAGAGAGGGTTCCGTTCTGTTCCCTTCCGTTCCACCCTTTTCCAGGGAACCAAAGAGTCTCGTTCCTGGAGCCTTTTGTCCTGTTCCATTCCATCTTAAAAACATGACAGACAAACACAGAACGGAACCCATATGTCCTATTCCGTTCCCTTCCCACCTGTCTACCAAACGCTACGTACCTAATAAAATAATGAGTGGGGGAATAAAATATTAAAGTTTATTCAGGGTGTGGAAATAAAATATTGACAAATATTTGAGGAGCTGACACATCAGCTAAAAACTTCTTGGAGTGATTCTGTTTTAATAGTTATTGATTGATTGGTGGATTGGTGATAGGGGCGGCAAATGGACCGCTGGGCCTGCCTGCCCGTTTGGTGGGTTGATTGAGATTTTCAAATAAACTCGTATTTTGATGGATTAATGATGATTTGAGTTAGGTTGGCTGGCTAACCCATATTTTCACTCTTAGTTGTGGTTTAGGTTTATGTTTTATCTAAATATTTCATGTTTACAATTACATGACATTATTGTTTATAATTGTTGGTTTGTTATTATTGACTATAAACTTTTGTCGATGACTATATAACACAATAATTTTAAGAAGATTAAGTGAGTGTGCAACAAAGAAAAATTAAAATTGATATTACTGATAATTTAGTAAAGGTCATTTAAACTTATTGAAGTTACAATTACATGTTTTAATAGTTGCTATTGAATGGTTGCTATTGAAATTATAACAGTTTTTAATAGCAATTCATGGTAAATATGTTTGATATTATTATTGGTGAGACATTTTTGTTGGCTCAAAACCTTTAAAGATAAAAAAAATATGTATTATATTGTGATGATTTTTTGCGTGTGTCAAAATATAAAAAGTGAAAAGTTTCTTAAAGTTGCATATTTTTTATTTTACTACATATTTTAAGTGGGCTGGTTCGGTCCGTCAAAATATGGATTGTGTTAAGATTTTGAACTCAAGTGTTAAAAATTAGCTAGCCCAACCCACATTTTGACATATCAATGTTACTTGGGTTTGGTCACATCCCTTATTGCCACCCATAATTGGTGACATATATATGTCATGATCAATTTAATTTCCATTAATTCACAAAAATTAGCTAGATTAATAGAATTAGCCTCATTGGTCAACATTGGTCAACACTAAAAGTATGACAACCTCCACTAATATCGTGATTAGCAAAAAGAAAATGCCGTAATTAATTAGAAAACCGACAATTCACATTAGCTTACCCCCGAAGAATTTTTTATTGATGGTGCTATGTTTGAGAAAGATTGGGTTTGTGATTAAAGTCATTAAACTCATTGATTGAGTAAGGAGCTAATCTGGGGACAGAGCCGTGTATTGGGTTCTAAGTACTTTAAAGAGATTCAATATATCATATAAATTATCATTTGTTATCTAAATTTTTTAGTTTTTGAGCTGCGCAATCATTTATCAGAGTTTTCTAATCAAGCAATTCTGACATATCACTTTTAATAGATAAGATAACTAACTCATTTATTAGAGTTTTCGTAAAAACATCTTTTAGCTATAGCAACCGTTAATAAAAATTTAAAGACAATATATACATCTGGAAAAAAATCTAAAGTTTATTAAAATGTTAATTTCTTTTTTGACACTTCTATTAGTACTTTCAATTCTGAAAAATACAAAACCATCAATGTGAGAATATTCAGTAAACCTTAACATTAATACAATATTTTTTCAATTCATCCTAGTCTAAAGCTTTAAACTTTTTAGAATGAAATAAAAAAAAAAAAACCTTACATTGTGATCCCAATCCGGAGGGCATAAAATATTACATCGGTACCATAACAACAAGATGAATCTTCTTTTCGGGATCCCAATTCATTAAAACTTCAAGTTTAAGTGTGCTTGCCTTGCAACAACATTGGGATGAGTGACCTCCTGAGACGTTTTCCAGGAAAGTGCACGAGTGATGACAAAGTGCGTTGCAAATTAAGACCCGTGTTGTTATTGTGAGACTAGTCGTCAAGTCGAGATGTTACAGAAATCATCAACTTGATGACCAATTACTGCAAGATCATTATCATGTGTGCATATTATATCATTATAAATAGAGTGCAAAATCAACTTGGGATGACAGAGATGACAACGGGTTGAGTCAGACTCAGGTTTTTCTGTTGGGTTTAGGTTTTACTTTCCCAAACCTAAATCCGAACTCTCAAATCCAAACTCAACTAGTCGAGTTTCGGGTTTATCCGAACTAGTTTTGACCTCAAACCCTTGCCCTAACCTGACTTGATACCTATGTTTTTTTGCAAAATAAGACATAACTCATGCTATTATGTTGCAAAAACCGTTTTATATCATTCTATAAAAAAAGTTTGAAACTTTACTTTTCAAATATGAATGAATTTCTAACAAATTGAGGGATAAACCCATCAAGTTTTGTATATAGGAATTAGAACAAAGCAACACAACTAAAATATTACAATATGTATTTATGGTTAGAAACTCTTATATCTAAGTCTTTCCATGATCAGTTAATCACCAATAATGTATATATATATATATATATTGTTCTGTACTAGGGCAAGCTTACGTAAGAAGATGACAGAAAGTAAACCCTAGCAGAGCACTAAAATAGCAAAATTACCATAAAAAGAATATTCTCATTAATGCTAAAAAGTTGGTTCGTACAAGTGGGTGACCTCCCCTTTTATAGAGGGTGTGATCACAATATGGACTTTTCCTATGTTTGGGCCTGACAACCAGGGCCCAAACCCCTAGGCATATAAGACAAATCCAGAAGAATCTCCTAGCTGGCTCGTGGGTCCCTAGGATATTCGCTGCCTCGCTGATTCCCGCCAGGGCTGTCTTTACTCGGTCGTTCGCTTTTGGGCGGGGAATGAGCATCGTGTATGCCCCGCCCAGTCCACATGCCCCCAAGACATGAGGCTCAGGTAACTTGAGTTGAAATGTCTTTAATATGTAACTTTGTTGCCCGCTTTTATCTTTTGCTTTGTGACGCGTCAGGATACCGTTATTTCTCGCCATATCGTTGTTACATCGCCATTTTGCCTTCGTTGTTACGTCGCCATCTTATCTTCGTTGTTACATCGCCACCTTTGTTGCCGTTTCAAAGATGGGTCGCCATTGATCATAACCGTCAATCACGTCTTTTCAACTGACGCACGTAATCCTTGTTTTCCGGGATTTCGTCATCATTTGCCATAAATGCGATTGTGCGTCTCGAGGAGTTACACCCTTTCAAATTTCAAATCCCACGTCCATTCGCAATCTTCCCCCACTCATTCTCTCTCCTCCTTTTCCCTCTATAAAAACCCTTCTTCACTTTTCATTTTTCACTTTTCACTTCTACCCTCACCTTCTCTTTTTTGAACTCCAGTGATCTTTCCTTTTTCCGGCCGTTGTCATTGCGCGGTGCTCCCCCATAGCCGACGTCCACCTTTCTCAAATCCACGGTTCTTCCCCTGGTTAGTTCTACCTCTTTCTTGAAACTCCTCTTTTTACTTCTTTTTTCTTTTCACCTCTGTTCATCTTCTTTTTCTTTGGGTTTGTTCATCTTCTTTTTCTCTGAGTTTGTTCATCTTCTTTTTCTCTGAGTTTGTTCATCTTCCTTTTTTCTTTTTATGAAACTGCCCCGTATGTCGTTACCAAACGCCAGCTTTTCTTCCCTAGAACTTTCCTCGCCCTCTACGGAGGAAGAGGTTGTTGCTCACACCATTATTGAAATTAACTCCTCGCCTTCTACTCACGAGGACTCCGGTCCCGCCGGCTCTGTAGATTCAATCCTCTCTTCTAACGGAGAGTTGTCTTCACCTAAATGGCGCTCAAACGCACATTTGGTTGAAGATAAATGTCTTTCGCGTTCCATCTGGAGCAGTTTTGGGAGCATTAGTTCGCTTCGAATATCTGCCCAAGGGTTCACGAAGATTAATCCCGCCACACCCAATAATGAGGATCATTCGTTGAATGTCCTCCCATGAGGCGAAGATGACTGTGTTCTTTTGCGCAAAGAACCAACCGATGAATCGCCTGACTTCTTTTTTGTTTATGGATACTTCTTCTTAGACTTGAACATCAAACTTCCTTTTTCGCCTTTTATATGTCACGTTCTTTCTTTTCTGAACGTGGCGCCTTGTCAACTCCAGCGCAACGCCTGGGGTTTTATTCGCTGCTTCGAAATTCTTTGTGAGCACTTGAGTTTCACTCCATCCTACCCTTTGTTTTTTCTTTTCTATAAGTCAGTCACCACTAAACCTACTTCTGTGAAATGGGTTCCCCTTTTAGCTCGTAAGAATATGAGTCGATTCACCGCCCTCAAAAGCCATTACAAAGTATGGCAGAAAAAATATTTCAAAGTCATGGAGTCGCCCGAAATAAAGAACCTATTCCGAGATTCCGACAATAACCCTCTCTTTCCCTTTTACTGGACAAAAAATCCTCGCCGTAAAATATCTGTTTCATACGACGCCTTAGATGAATCCGAGCAAGGTGTCGCCAATTACCTTCGCACACTTCCAGTGATATCTAGCCATGATTTGATCGAGGCGTCAAAATCTGGCACTTTAAATCAATTTTTTAGTAAGTTTATGATTTTTTCACATGCTCGCCTTTTGTTTTGCTCATGTATCTTGTCTAACTGTTACCTTTCATACAGCTACTACGGGAAAAGGCAAGGTTGACGCAAACCCCATCAAAATGAAGGAATACCTCGCCCAATCTGCTGCGGCGGCGAAGAAAAGGGCCGCCGAGAATGAGCAAAAGAAAAAGAATGAAGGTACTTCGGGCTCCGAGAACGTTAGAGACCCTAAGCGCCAAAGAACTTCAGGCGCTGCTGGTGGTAGACCTTCTCACCAGTCAACTCTCGATCCAAAAGGTCATCCGGCTGAGAAAAAGAAGGGACATGACAATGTCCCGCCACCTCAGCAAGATTCAAGCACGCTAATCAACCGCCCGCCAACTCCATTTAACCAAGCTAGCCCTAGTTCAGCCATTGGTGGCGTGGCTCCTCCCCCTTTGTTGAGCTTATCTGATCCTAACTTCAACAGATTGGACTTCATGTCCCGTACCTTTGACAACCGGATCCACAAGGATATTTCTGGTCAGGGCCCCCCCAACATCGCTTCTGTGGCGATTCATCACGCCCTTACTGCCGCCAGCACTGTGGCGGGGATGGCTCAGTGTGTGAAGGAGCTGATTTCAGCCAAGAACCGTTTTGAGAAGAAGGCGGCTGATTACAAGACCGCATATGAGCGAGCAAAGGCTGATGCTGAGGCTGCCAACAAAAAGCTGAAATCTGCTGAGGAGAAGTGCGCTAAGTTAAGTGATGACTTGGCGGCTTCAGACCTGCTTCTTCAAAAGACCAAGTCTCTGAAAGAAGCCATCAACGACAAACATACTGCTATCCAAGCCAAGTGTCAGAGGCTGGAAAAGAAGTATGATCGTCTGAATGCTTCTATTTTGGGACGCGCCTCCCTCCAATTTGCTCAAGGCTTTCTGGCGGCCAAAGAGCAAATAAGTGTGGTTGAGCCAGGCTTTGATCTTTCCCGTATTGGCTATTTGAAGGAGATCAAGGATGGTCAAGTGGTTGGCGATGATGACGCCAGCCTCGATCTCCTTCCTCAATTCAATGACGAAAGTGAGCCTGAAGAAGGAGAAGACGGCGGGAATGGAAATGACCAAAACAAGGATGAGGATCAAGAGAAGGAAGACCCTCAAGCTGGAGCAAGCCAGGGCAACAACGCCAATGACGAGAACCTGGCTTGAATTTCTTTGTTTTTATTTTTATGAAGTTAAAATTTTTTCTTTGGGCCTTGCCCTTTTGTTTGTCATCATTCTCAATCATGTACGGGCGTCGCCCCTTTTTCTTGCTTTTAATGAAGACCATTTTAAGTTCAATCGTTGTTATCTTGAGTTGTTATCAACTTTTGTTGTTACTTAGGTTTAAATACCTTAGCCGATTTTTCGACGAGGCTTGGTTTCTAGTGGCCACTAGAATTGTCAAGGCTTGCAATATTTGATGGCGATACTTTCTTATTCCGAAAGGTTTATTCGCGGTATTATATACCTTGATACGATTTACCTTGCATAAACTCGTAATTAAAAATTAAAAAGTAGCTTCTGTTGAAATAATCTTTTCATTGCTTTTTCATATATGGGAACAATGGTCCCTCTTTATACATGCCGCCTCATTAAAAACCTTTCCAAAGAAAGGAAAAAAGAGTGCGACTTCATTCATCTTTGTTGTTTCTCAACTAAAATACTGCTTTAGATGAGAGGCGTTCCATGTTCGTGGAACCTTTTGTCCATTTAGTTGTTCCAACTTATAAGCTCCTCCTCCAACATCGCCTATAATCCTGTAGGGCCCGCCCCAATTGGGTGAAAGTTTGTTGTGTTTATCGGGTATTGTATTTTTTCGGAGCACTAAGTCTCCTACCCTCATTTTCCTTGGCACTACTTTCGTTGAGAATTTTCTTGCAACCTTCACTTTTCCCGCCTCATTCCTTATGTGAGCCTCACGTTGTTCCTCGGGCAGCATGATTAGGTTTGCTATTAAATTTTTCCCATTGTCATTCTCATTAAACCGAGCCACTCGCCAACTTTGGTTTTCAATTTCCACTGGGAGCATGGCGTCAGTTCCATAAGTTAAACGATACGGGGTTTCCTTTGTGCTTGACTGTTCAGTGGTGTTGTATGCCCAAAGAACGCCTGGTAGTTCCTCCGCCCAAAGCCCTTTTGCTTCATCCAGTTTCTTCTTTAATCCTTTCAGGATAACCTTGTTAGCCGATTCAGCCTGCCCATTGGTTTGTGGATGTTCTACAGAGGCAAATCGCATCTCGATTCCCATTTCTGTACAAAATTCCCGAGTAACACTACTTGTGAACTGTGTTCCGTTATCCATTACTATTGCCATGGGGACCCCAAATCTACAAACAATCCTTCGCCACAAAAAGCTCCTGACCTTAGCGGCCGTGATAGTTGCCACTGCCTCGGCTTCTATCCACTTAGTGAAGTAATCAACCGCCACGATGATATACTTCATTTGTGCTTTCGCCACTGGAAATGGTCCCAAAATGTCAGTCCCCCACATAGCAAATGGCCAAGGCGCCATCATGGTTGTTAATTCTTCTGGCGGAGCCTTGTGCAAGTCAGAGAAGACTTGGCATTTTTCACATTTCTTAACATACTCCAGACAGTCCTTTTTCATTGTCGGCCAATAAAATCCTGCTCTCACAATTTTTACCGCCAAGGATTTCCCGCCGATATGGCTTGAACACACACCTTCATGGACTTCCGCCATTATTCCATGGGCGTCATTGGTGCCAACGCATTTGAGCATAAGAGACATGATTCCCCGCCGATACAACTCCCCATCCACTAGCGTGTAAAAACTAGCCTCTTTGCGTTTTGCTCTTGTGTTCAGGTTGTCATCCTGTGGAGGGTTCTGTAGAAAAGCCTTGATTGGCTCCATCCATGAAGGCTCGCCTTCAATTATTGACTTGACTGCTTTCAACTTTACTTCTACCAAATCGATGCTCGGACGAGGCAAGGTTTCCTGAATGACCGTTTGGTAATTACCCAATCTCCCAGTGCTCGCCAATTTTGCTAATACATCAGCTCTCTCATTTTGTCCCCTTGGAACGTGCTCTATTCTGATCTTCCCAATTTCCATCATTAATCTGCGCACCACCTCCAGGTATTTCGAAAGTTGCGGGTCCTTGACTTGATACTCGCCATTTACTTGTTTGACAACCAACTGTGAGTCGCCCTTGATGAATAATTTTTGAACACCTAGCTCAATGGCCAACCTTAATCCGGCGATCAAGGCCTCGTACTCTGATTGGTTGTTACTTGCCTTGAATTCGAACTTTAAAGATTGCTCAATGACCATCTTATCTGGGCTTTCGATGGTTATTCCAGCTCCACTTCCGGTGTTGTTTGAGGATCCATCAACAGACAGGATCCATTCGCCTTGGTTCCTCTCGCCTTCCGTAGGTGTTAACTCTGCAACAAAGTCAATCAAGCTTTGGATCGTAACTTGACCCCTTGGCTCGTATTGTATATCATATTCTGATAATTCCACCGACCAGCTGACCAACCGCCCTGACAAGTCAGGCTTCTGGAGTACCTGCCTTAGGGGAACATCAGTTTTGACTTTGACCTGGAAGCTTTGGAAATAAGGCCTGAGGCGCCTTGCTGTTTTCAGAATTGCCAATGCCGCCTTTTCAATTTTTTGGTACCGCAATTCTGCCCCCTGCAAAGTATGACTCACGAAGTATATAACCTTTTGCTTATTTCCTTCCAACTGGAGCAACACCGTGCTCACCGCCTTGTCAGTAACTGCTAGATAGAGTACTAATGGAACGCCTGGCGTTGGCCTGGAGAGTACCGGCAGTGTTGCTAATGTTTCTTTCAACTTGGTAATAGCTTGCTCGCACTCCTCTGTCCACTGAAACTTGGAATTCTTTCTTAAACAGGTGAAGAAAGGGGCTGCTTTATCACCCGCCATTGGCAGAAAACGTGACAAGGCGGCCATTCGTCCTGTCAATCGCTGAACCTACTTTACATTTGTTGGGCTTTTCATTTCTAAGATCACCTTGCTTTTATCTGGGTTTATTTCAATCCCTCTTGCTGTTATCATGAAGCCCAAAAATTTTCCCCCCTGAATCCCAAACGAGCATTTCTCGGGATTTAGCTTCATTTGATATTTCCTCAGCTGGGCAAAGGCTTCCTTGAGATCACCGCCATGATCCTCCGACTTAGTCGATTTGACAATCATGTCATCAACATACACTTCCATATTTCTTCCAACTTGTTCTGAAAAGATTTTATCCATGAGGCGTTGATAGGTAGCTCCCGCGTTCTTCAATCCAAAAGGCATTGTCTTGTAACAATAGTTCGCCTGGTTAGTCATGAACGCCGTACTTTCCTCGTCCGAAGGGTGCATCCTGATTTGATTATAGCCAGAATATGCATCCATGAGACTTAAAAGTTCATTACCAGAAGCCCCATCTACCAACTTATCAACATTGGGAAGAGGATATGAATCTTTTGGACACACTTTGTTCAGGCTTGTGTAGTCCGTGCACATTCTCCACTTTCCATTAGCCTTTTTGACCATCACAATGTTGGCGAGCCAGGTTGGGTACTGTACCTCACGAATAAATTGTGCCTTGATCAATTTCTCAGTTTCTACCTGAACCGCCTTGTTCTTTTCGTCGTTCATCCGTC
The DNA here is from genome assembly GCF_012489685.1 of Lotus japonicus. NCBI lineage: Eukaryota > Viridiplantae > Streptophyta > Magnoliopsida > Fabales > Fabaceae > Lotus > Lotus japonicus. Next base: position 13,238,370 of record NC_080044.1, read on the forward strand.
GCCTTGGTTGGATGACTGGTTTTGCTCCTGTCCGTATCGCCAACTTATGAGTGATTACACTGGGATCGATTCCTGGCACGTCATTGATTGTCCATGCAAAGAGATCCAAATTCTCGCCCAACAAGGTGATCAATCTTTTTTCTTGTTCCTTTGTTAATCCGCTACCGATTTTCAAAACTTTATCCTTGATTTGTACTTGCTTGGTTTCCTCCAGAGGTTGTGGGCGGAAATCATCAGCATTGTCTCTTGGATCCAAACTAAATCCCTCTTGTGGAAAGATTTCCGTGATTCTGTGACTTTCTTTGGCGGCCTTACGCCCATAGAGCGCCACACTTCTTAAATAACATTCTCTCGCTGCATTTTGGTCCACATGTAATACCCCAACCTTTCCATTGCATGCTGGATATTTAACAGTCAAATGAGTTGTTGAAATGACCGCACATAGCTTGTTGAGGGTGTCTCGCCCCAAGAGTACATTGTAATTGGCTCTGCACGCCAAGACCAAGTACTTCACTTGAAATTTCTTTACAAACTCTCCTTCGCCAAAGGCAGTTGGTATTTCCACATATCCCCGAACAGTGACACGGTCCCCTGTAAATCCTACCAAGGTTCCTTTATACGGCCTCAAGTCTGATTCTTTTAGCCCCAGGCGATCAAAGGCATCTCCATAAATGATATCCGCCGAAGACCCCTGGTCTAAAAACACTTTCTTCGTCACATAATTGTTAACCCTGATTGTTACCACAATTGGATCGTTGTCATGGGGAATCACATGCGCAAAGTCCTGAGGGGTAAATATGATAGGGGAGTGATTCACCCAACACTCGCTTTCGCTGGCCTCATGGACTGAGTGTACTGCCGCCACATAGCGTTTTCTAGCCTTACTTGAAATTGCACCCCCGCCAAATCCTCCTGCAATAGATGAACATTCCCCAACAGGATCGCCCAACTCTTCAACTATCTCCTTGCCTTTGCCTTTGTCCCCTTGGGTGATCCTAGCGACCTCTGGCGTTGCTGTGTCTTTAACGAAGTTTGCCAAATGACCAGCCTTAATCAAACGATCAATTTCCCGCCTCAAATTCCAACAATTATCTGTCGTATGCCCCAACGCTTTGTGGTACTCGCACCACCTATTGGTATCTATATTAGCTGGCGGCCGCCGTGGCGGTGGCGGGTACTGCACAACATTTGTTTGCCCTACTGCCCTTAAAATGGTGCTTAAGGGTGCATTCAACTTGGTAAGTGGGACTGGAGCTGGCGTAGCACCATGCTGACCAGTTGTGGTTGCAATGGGACCTTGAGAATTTCTGTGCCATGTATTTTGAAATCCTGGTTTAGAGTTTTGATATGGCCCCGGTCTTGGTACACGGGGGGTTTGTGCTACCCTGGTTTCCTTCCCCGCCTTAGGTTTATCCTGTGACACCCCGCCAGATTGAGCTTGCTTGCGTCCTTCCTCTCTTTCGTTTCTTTTCTGATCATCTTACTCAATTAATATGAATTCCTGAACACGAGCACGAAGGTCCATCATGTCTTTTGCTGGTCGCCTCGTTAAGTCCCGATTCAAATCACCCGCCCGGAGACCATTTTTGAAAGACGCTAGGCAAACATCCGGATTTTCTTCCTCTAGCTGAACCGCCATTTTACTAAATCGCGCCATGTAGTTTTTGAGCTTCTCCCCTGGCTGTTGATGTATGCTGATAAGATCAAACATGGTTGCTTTGGTAGTTTTATTAGCGGAGAATTGAGTTAAGAACTTTGTGGACAAATCAGTAAAATTGTCAATAGAGAAGGGCGGTTGACGGATGAACCATTGCATCGCCATCCCCTTGAATGTTGATGGTAACAACCTACACTTCACCTCATCTGTTGCTCCACCAATAACCATTTTCGTGTTAAAGTAACGCAAGTGTTCCATGGGGTCTGAGTCGCCTGAAAAGGCGTCCAAAGTCATCGTTTGCAGATGCTTTGGTATGCCCACCCTTGTGATGGCGGGAACAAAAGGCTGGAATTCAACAACGTCTTCGGCCTCGAGCCGTTGTTCTTGCTTATAGTCTTGTCGCTGGGTTAAATACTTCACCTGGGCTTGCAACTGCTCGTTCTGACTTTGTACTTTTTGCAAAGTGTCCAACATTTGTTGCAAGGCCGCCGGAGTGATTCCCGTCACCACCTCTGGTGCTTTTCTTGGAACGCTAGTTTTGAGGTCATCCAGATTTATGTATTCAGGCGGCGCTGATCGTCGCCTGACTCCCGGATCTGATCTAGCTATAAGATCTGAAGGTCTTCCCGGAGCTGCATTCACCAACGAGACCGGCGACTGCGCCACCGAGTGAACCCCCGCCGAAGAAGCCTCCTGCTCCGGCTCTTGAGGTACTTCACGGTTGTTGTACCGTCCACCGCCGCGGCCGCCGTGACGACCACCACCCCTCCGGCGATGATCGCGGCGGCCCACGCCACACGAACGAGTTTCCATGGCTCTTAAATCTCTCCTCCTATGTCAAGTAGTAGATCGAGGTAAGACCCACAGACGGCGCCAATGTTCTGTACTAGGGCAAGCTTACGTAAGAAGATGACAGAAAGTAAACCCTAGCAGAGCACTAAAATAGCAAAATTACCATAAAAAGAATATTCTCATTAATGCTAAAAAGTTGGTTCGTACAAGTGGGTGACCTCCCCTTTTATAGAGGGTGTGGTCACAATATGGACTTTTCCTATGTTTGGGCCTGACAACCAGGGCCCAAACCCATAGGCATATAAGACAAATCCAGAAGAATCTCCTAGCTGGCTCGTGGGTCCCTAGGATATTCGCTGCCTCGCTGATTCCCGCCAGGGCTGTCTTTACTCGGTCGTTCGCTTTTGGGCGGGGAATGAGCATCGTGTATGCCCCGCCCAGTCTCTCTCTCTATATATATATATATATATATATATATAAAATAAGGGTAGTTTTTTAATTTCATATACATTAGTCGAGTTCGGGCGCAAGTATCACCAACAGTAAACCCGAACCCAAACACAGTCATAACGAATTTTACCCGTCAAATCGGGTCGAGTACCCCCGAACGACAACATGTTTCAGGTTTAACTCTCACATTTTCATTGGTCAAAAGTTTGAATCCCCTTTCGTATAGTAATATCTCAATGTTTCAAAAAATTCCATGACACTTCAACCTAGGTATGAGTCATACCACTTGCATATTGCCAAGCAGTCAAATTATGTATTCTCCCTCTTATACCATTTTTTATAACAAAGAAAACAAATATACACCTTAAAATATTTTTTCACAAAAGATCAGGAAATAAGTTTGAATTTAAAATTATTAATTTCAGATTAATAAATCCAAAATTAATCGGTTGTACTCATAAGTCTTACAAGTGATATGATTACAAATAAAAAGAAGAAAAAAAAAGAAATGAAATAAAAGACAAAACCGGGTGTATTCACCAAAACAAAATTCAATTCACCAAAAAAGATAAAACCGGGTGCGAATAAATTAAAGATTCAAAACCCTTTTAAATACATGGTAGCCGTTATTCCAAAACCCTTTTAAAGTTCATTCCTCGTATGATTCAATTTCAAAACCCACATTCTCTCATCTCATGACACACTAAAGCATTTAAAGTTTGACAATTTCACTTGCCTTTTGTCCATGGAGATTTTTTTTTGATAGGCTTTATCCATGGAGATACAGATACTAGAAGAATAGCACCCGTAACAAGGATAATGTACACTAAATAAAATTATGAGGGGACACAAAGTCTAAAATTAAGCTAAGTAAAAAGAAAAAAAAAACTGAAGCAATCATATCATATTAATTAATTATATGATATCTAATTAATAATTACAACTACATAACTTAAGTTGCAATATATCAGAATTAGCACCAAATTAGGGATTTGATTTTTGATGTAAACATCTATCGACAATAAAGACTGGAGAGGTACTGGTTCTAATAGTGGCAGGCCCATCACAAGTTCCTTTCTTCACTCCCAAACAAACAAAAGACAATACTACTTTGTTTGGTCGCCTCCACTGATCAGTGATCACTCATCGGTGATCACTACACTGTCCCATCTTATATATATCTTATTTTAGTGCTCTGCTACTTTACCACCTTTGATATTTCAAAGATTTTGATTCATGCAAATTCATTTTCTCTTTCATTTCATTTTCACTTTCTTTCTCTCAATATATTTCTCTTGTACTCTTATTACATTACTCATCATATCTTTCATTTATTTTTCTGTCTCCTATGTTTGGATGAGTCAGTGTGCTTTGATTGTGAATAAAACTTTATTCTATTCCAAGTTAATGTCAATATCTCTGTCCCTCTGTCACTCACATCTACCCTCTCTCCTATTTAAATGTCCTTACCCTATTTCAAAACCCTGATATTATTTTATCCTTTCCCACATTCCCCCGACAGCACCACCTTTCGAACAAAACCTATTTTGTTCCTAAACTTCCTTAGATGGCAACAAACAGTGTCCAAGGAAAACGTGATCTGGCTGAACAACAAGAAGAAGATGAAGAGGAAGAAGAAGCATTGTCCCTTTGCGATCTTCCAGTCACCATGGTCAACCACAACAACAACAACCAAGTCCAACCAAGAAAACAAGAGAACCCTCATCATGTCAAAGAAGAAGAATTCGATTTCCGTGGCCTCTTCTCAAAGGAACCAGAAATTATGTGTGTGGCTGATGAAGTTTTCTTCCAAGGTCAAATCCTCCCATTCCGTCACTCTTTCAGCACTGAGGCTGGTTTGTTAAAATCACACGGTAATATTAAACTTTGCAAAGCAAGATCCGAGTCATTAGGACATGGTTATGGTTCTTCTATCAATAGCAGTAGAAGCAGTAGTGTTAGAAGTCAAAACTCATCAAGCAGCACTAGCTCCACCACCACCACTACAATTAACCCAAGAATTTCCAAACCCAGATTCCAAAATCAATTTCACACACACCCAAGTCCCAAGCCTCAGTTAAATTTAAAATCCTCTGGTCCAAGACAAACAAGCTTTGGTAGAAAATCATCAGTGTGGGAAATTTTTCGTCTTGGTGTGGTCCCTGCTCCTGAGATTGAATTGCAAGACCTCAAGGTTCGTAGTAGCAAGAACTGTGTCAGTCGCAATAGTAGTAACAGTAGCAGCAATAGTGACAAATTGGGTAGCAAAACTGATGCTACAACTAAGAGCAATCATTTTTTCAAACAACTTGTGGGAAAAAGTGGTGGATTGTTGAGTGGCTGTGATTGTTCGATTGAAACGGTGGTGCAATTTGATTCTAACATGGCAATGATCAAAAGTGGTGGTACAAAAAGCACTTATAGCAAGAAAGAGAGTGCAACAACAACGCATGCTGTGAAAGAAAAAGTGGGCATGGAATTGAAGAAGCAGAAGCAGAGGAAAAAGCAGGGGAAGAAGGTGATGTCACGTCGTCGAACGTTTGAATGGCTAAAAGAGCTTCATGCAAACCATCTTGATGATGATGATGATGAGGAAGAGGCTCTGTTATCATGAGTGGTGTTGTCGCATGCTTGTGGTGTAATTTTGATTCATTAGTTTTACCTTTTTTTAGCAGCTACTTTTGTTCCCTTTAATTTGAATTGAATTATAATAATATTGTAGTGCAAGATCTATGATCAAAATTTCTTACTTTCTTGTTAGGCTGTCATGAATTTTTTGTGAATGAGTGGTAAAATTGATGCATGTTCAGTGTTGATAAATTCGTTCTAGAAGAAGAAATATATCAAATTTTTAATTGTGTAAAATGTGAGTAAAGTTATTTTCTTTTTTTTTGTTACATCGGAAAGATAAATTGCACCTGTCATGAATCGATCTCTAACCCTCCCCTACCTAACCTATATGTCCCCAGCAAAATTATTTTCTACACAATTAGAGACTAATTTAAGTAATGTTTTGTCTTATACAATTAATGAATGATTGTTAAAAATGTTTCCTAAGTGTAAGAATGAATTTGTGAGCACCTAAATAGGAAACAATTTAATGATTCCTTTTTTTTTCTCTTCTAGAGTTTGGTGCTAATCTGGGATTAAACCAATAATTGAATTGAATAGGTTTTTTAAAGACGTTGTTAGAGTGAGATTTGTGGCCATGATGGACTCTAAAATGATAAGCTTATGGTAGTCATGATTGATGTGTGAACTTCTATGCTTTATGGTTGGCTGGGTGGAGAATGTGAAATATGATTGGGGGACTGCACCAAGTCACGCGAGGGATCAAAAGATCCAATGGAGGATGGGAAAGCCGTGAAAACAAAATAAAGATTAGAAGTAAAGTGAGATGTGGGTGAAAAAGGTTTCTCTTTAATCTTTCTCATTTTGTCCTTTAGTGTAATGTTTTGCTATGCATGAATGAAAAATGTTTCATGAAAATGAGATGAAAAAATATATAAAAAATATGTTGTTTATATTGTTTGAATTGAGAGAAAAATGAAAAAAAGCTAGAGTAATAAAAATGAGTATGATAGAATAGTTTTTTTTTTGAACTTATGATAGAATAGTTATTTCACACATAAAATGGAGGGATCATCATTCAGATGGAGGGCCGATCATTAAAAAGGGTATAATGAAATTTCCAATCTATTTCACACCCGAATCTCATTTTCAAGGCAACATTGCCAAAAAAAAAATTGATAGTCCATTGTCCACGACTCCATGTACATATTTTCTATCTTTTGCACTTATTTTTATAGTTTTCCATTGTTCATCTTAAAAATGAAGTGTTTTAGGTTTTTTATTTTTAATTTTATAAGTAAATGTTAGTTGTTAATTGTTAGTAAATTAGTTCCTTCGCTAGGGTTTGAACCCTGAACCTTCACCCTTCAATACCCACCTCACCCATGAAGTGTTTTAGGTAAGTTTCTTACTCATGCCAGAAGGATTTCCCTAGTATATATGTATAAAAAAAAATTGTGCAAGGTTGCACTAGGACCATCTGACCTGTTATATCAGGTTACTCAGTTTTTATGACCTTTTGGTGTTTAAACTTTTGGTACAAACCTAATATAATTTAGGGTCGGTTATTTAAAAATTAAAGTGTTTAAACTTTAAGTCCAAACCTCTACTAAATTATTTTAGGATCCCACTCCACCCCTCTCCACTACCTCCCTCCCCTAATCACAAATCTAGAAAGTGGCTCGCGAACATCATTCAATGATGAATCATGTAAGACCCCGAATTAAATAATTAGATTATTTATTTACTTTCGTCGTGTTGATTAATTAACTAATTATATTTTATAGTTTTATGTTATTTTCATGACTCGAATTCTATTACGAGTCACGAAAACTATTTATATAATAATTAAGTTCATATTATGTTTAAGGTTAACACTGTAATCAGCTTAAGTAATAGCACGAGCCATATTCGCACCCGACTATGGTCGAGAGTGTCCGAAAAAGGCTATATCCGCTCCTAGAGCACTGTTTAAGAGAATTTTAGAATTAAAGAGAGAATAAAAACCTCTGAGTATTTTTCCCATGACCATCCTTCCTATACGAAACCCTGGACTGTACGCTTGTTAGGTTTCGCTTTTCGGAAGTCCACCGAAGCCAGACTTTAACTTCTCGAGGACTTTAACTAAGACCCTGAATGAAGACTTTTTCTATTCGGAGCTTCCAACGAAGTTTCCATCTGCGTTGCCTCATTTCTTTCGACGTTTGTGATCTTTTTCTTGAAGGAAGTTTCTTCATCCGACGTCGACTGCAAAAAGTAGTTTTTCGGTATAAATCGACCCACACCGTCTTTGAGACGTTTTCCTCAATTAAATGAACCTTGATTTGAGTTTCGACATTCTGTCGCCGAAAACCGCAAAATATCGATTTTTCAGATTTTCCCCTCTCCTATAAAAAGGGAAAAAAATGAGAAAATATCTCATTTTCTCCCAAAGTGGCCGAAGCTTAGAGAGAGAGAGAGAGAGAGAGAGAGAGAGAGAGAGAGAGAGAGAGAGAGAGAGAGAGAGAGAGTGGAGCAGAGCTTTTTCAATTCTTGCCCGATCGTCCTGATTTCGAAAGCTACTCGTAGGCACAGAGGTAAGGATGTTTAATCTTACTTCTATTTCTGCTTTCTGTCGGCTTATTCTATATATTTATGTGCTCAAAGTTTTGAGTTTTTTGTAAAAATGTCTGATTACCTCGATTTTTCTTTCCAACTATCTTCTACTGCAACCCAACATGCTATAATCACTGTCGGATCGTTCAGATTTTCACCGAGTCGCCGTAGATCTAAAAAACTGACTAAAAACCCATTTTCTTCACATGTGCTTACTTTATTATCAAAAAGTAGCAACCAAGCTTAGTTCCCTTGAGATTAAGTGCTATAAACGTCGTTGTGAACAACACCATCGATTTTGTTTTTCAGAATTTCAACTTTGAGTTTTTGGTCATTAATTATGGACCAAAATACCCCTAAGTCGTATTTTCAGTCGTTAAATATTTCTGAGAGTTTCCCTGGCCTAAATATCACCTATGAATACCTAGGAATTATATTAGATCGAAGAAAAAGTTCGAAAACTCTATTTTATAAAGTGGCCGAAACTTTTTGGAGCTGTACCGTGTCCAAAAATAATTTTTGGGTTAGTATGGCCTGAGCCATAGCGTAGCCCTATCCGTTGTCGAAATTTTGGCTGTGGTTTCGTGTCATTCCGAGTTCTGTAGCTCGAGTTATGTGCGTTTTAGCGAATGAAGTCTTCGTTGTCCGTTCGTGCCTAAATGTCGAACTCTAGAGCTTCGAAAGCTTCTTTTCGGGTTTTGATAGTGTTATTAGTTGTATTGTTTCTTAGCGATTAAGCAATGATACTTTGCTTAAGGTTTGGAACGAGTTGAGCTGAGGAAAGAGACTTTGGAGCAATTGGTGAGGTTTCACAACTGAGGAGGACGCCCGGGGAACTTGCTGAGTTTGGAAGCTTTATTTTGGATTGGACTGAGATGTTGAGCTTGGATGGAGAAATTGGCTAAGGTAAGGGTAACTCAGTTTTAGTGCGTCTTTGAGTCTTACATGCTTTTATCGCACTGCATGCGTTTGAGATGAAAGTGTTTAATTTGATTGACAATTGATTGAAATATTGACATGTTTTGCAATGTTGTATGCTTGCTTATTTTGAATGTTTTCTGGAGGCTTCGGCCGAGTGAACTTATTGAGACGTGTGTCTCCGTTTTCTGAGAGGCTTCGGTCGTTTACTGGTTTCTGTTATTATCTGCTTTAGTTATATATATTGTTGTTTATGTTTATATCTGTTTTAATTATATATTGTTGATTATGTTTATATCTGCTTTAATTATATATTGTTGACTATGTTTATATCTGCTTTAATTCTATGTTGTTAGCTTAATTATCAGAATGTTTTGGAGCTTTTGAAGTGACGATGTGGTGGATATTGTCCCACGTGATCGTCCCGTCTTTCGAGACGTTATCAAGTGGTAGTGGAGTGGATATTTTCACATGATTATCCCGTCTTTCGAGGCGTTACTTAGTGGCAGTTGTAAGGCCCGAGTTTTTAAGTTCATGCTAAGTGAATAAACTTCTTATTCACGATTAGGGTTGATGTAATGTGAAGGGAAACCTGAACGAAAGTTTATTAAATGAAATATATTTATGAAGGAGAAAGTTCAGGAAAAGTTCAAGGATTTCATTATGATCGATAAAAGTTATAGCACGATCGTTTTACGCTTAAACCTAGGTCAGAAACCCTAGTATATAGCTAATTTTCACTTTTAGGCACGACGGAAGTTAATTCCAAAAATCTTCAGAGAAATGTTAGAACTTCTCTTTTTCCATATATCACAATCGTTTCGAGGCGAAACTCTAGAATCTACGAACGTCCGATTCCAATCATCGGAAGTTTGCCGAAACCGAATCCCTGGTATTTCAAAACCCTAGAATCAACCGACAATGAAGACTTTTTCTATTCAGAGCTTCAAATGAATATTCTACACGCGTACACCCATTTCTCTTGATGATTTCAATCTTTCTTCAGAAGGAAGTTTTCCATTCCGACATTCGATGCAAAAAGCAACTTATCGGGTAAAATAGTTTTACACCGACTTTGCACCGACTTTGCATTAGTTGCCAAAAAAATACAAGGAGACATCTTCTTAGCTTAGGAATTCCTTTGCCAAAACCTATCTTAGAATTCATGGAGAATGATGCCGGAAAAATCAGATTCGCGAAACTTTCATTTTCCCGCGAATTACCATTTTCTATATATAGCAAGCAAGTGAGAAAAAAACACAAAACTCCTCCATTTTCCCTCTCAAGGCCGCGAGTTCATCAAGGAAGAAGGAGAAGAAGATTTTGTTCAATTCTTGCTTGATCGTTGATCAATCAGTTGCTACTTCAAGGCTTCGAGGTATAGTCGCTAATCCTTACCTCCGATCGCTTTTTCCATAGCTTTTCTGTAGAGTTTTCTGAGCGGATAGTTTATGGGTTTTTGCAAAACTATCCTGAATCTTTCATTTCTGATTCTAAACCTCTTCTATATGTGCCCAAGATCACTTCTGCCGGATTAGATTTTCCGTTATGTCGCCGGAATTCCGCCGGAATCAATTTTAGCCTTAAATACCCATTTTTGGAGTTTTTGAGGTAAAGCTTCAACCTTTAGGCTAAAAACTATCGCCTTAGCTTAGTGCTAGTATGATTAGTTGTCATAAACGTCGTTAGTAACGTCCCTGCAAAATTTGGTTTTTGGGATTTCAGTTTTGAAATTTCTAAGTTAAAAATCATGACCAAAATACCCCTGCGACAGTTTTCGATCCGATAATTTTTCCGAGTTCAGAATACCCTTAGTTACGGCTAATGAAAGCATAGGAACCAAGTTTGATCGAAGAAAAATCGAGCCCCATAATTACCTAAAGTGGCCGAGCCCTATTAAGGGGGAGGAGGAAAATTTCCTTTTCCGAAAACTTGTCTTTCGTGCTAGATTATCGTACCTTAGAGTATATATTACTTCGAGTAACCTTCGTAAGTATCGATAGCTTAGTTTTCGATAGATTCTGATAGTATTTCTGTGGTTTTGCTCTAAAGGTGATTTTGAGGAATTTCCAGCGGAGCAAGGCTTTGATTGTGAAGGAACTTTAGGAGATAACTCTGGAGAATCTACAGGTGAGGGCTTCTCACTGAATCTCTAGTTAATGCTTAGGGTCGATGTTTCGACATTGTTTACTGTTTATGCACTGGAATTGTGTGTGATTGGAAAATGTTTTCTGAGGCTTCGGCTGACAATGTAGATGATGCATCTACTGAATGCTTTTGATGAGTGAATGACATGCTAAGTGCTAATTGGGTAATTTAGGATGTGTGGTGCATGCCTTATATGCTAGGTGCTATGTGGTTATTGCTTAAGATATTGACATATGACATGTTAATTGATTATGATGAGTTAATTCTGCTTTTGCACTATAATCTGAGTTTCTGAACGGTGAGAAAAGCGGGCAGGTCATGCCGATTTTATTTTGAGAGTTTTGAGAAAGCTTGAAAGGACGAATGAGATTCGGGCCTTGTTGTGGTGTTGTATGGATCGAGACATTCTCTGGAGTCGTTTGGGGATTAAGAGATCCCGAGAACTTATAGGATTCGCGATAAGACTAAAAGGATAATTATTTTGTAAAGAAAACTCATAAGACATTAAACAACCTCTAAATCTTTAAGTAATGGTAATAATCTCGGAAGGAAGCTTTGGATGCAAATCATAGTTTTGGAAAACGAGAAGTGTCGTCGGATCCCAGCATTGAGAAAGTTGAGAGGCTTCGAGTATGTAGATGTTGTGGTGCTGTTGGAGCAGCGTTTGTTGTTGTGCTGTTGGAGCAGCTATTGTGGTTGTGCTGTTGGAGCAGCTATGTTGTTGGGTGTATCTTCGACCTTGCGGCGCGAATCCGTATGTCCAAACCCGACGGGTTGGGCCGATTCGGCAATAATTGTTGACACGCGCGAATTCGTATATTCAATCTGATGGATTGGATCGATTCGGCGGTAGTCACTCAGGCACGCGTGAGTCCGTATGTTCAATCAGAGGGATTGGATCGATTCAGCGATTGCCATTTTACCTCGCGTGAATCCGTATGTTCAATCCGAGGGATTGGATCGATTCAGCGACAACTTTTCGACACGCGCGAATCCGTATATTCAATCCGATGGATTGGATCGATTCGGCGGTAGTCACTCAGGCACGCGTGAGTCTGTATGTTCAATCAGAGGGATTGGATCGATTCAGCGATTGCCATTTTACCTCGCGTGAATCCGTATGTTCAATCCGAGGGATTGGATCGATTCAGCGATAACCTTTCGACTCGCGCGGATCCGTATGTTCAATCCGATGGATTGGATCGATTCGGCGATAGTCATTGGACACGCGCAATGTCCGTATGTTCGACTCTTTTGAGTGAACCGACTTGGCGTTGTCATTTGTTGCGTGTGCGAGTCCGTATGTTCAACCCAAGGGGTTGGATCGACTTGACATGCCTAATTGTTGGGCTATCCTGGGGATAAGTCCGGGAAACCGGTAGTTTCCGAGTATGTGATACTCTTTGCTTGTGGAGCAGTTGTGACCATCGGATTGAGATGAGTCGGACGATCCGGAGATCATCAGGAGTTACTATGTTGATGTGAAGAAGTGTCTTTTGTCGCAGAATCGACTTTACCTTAGGGTAAGCTTTTAGAGACTTTAATTTACCTAGAACACGTGGCGACGTGTCGAGTGAGAGTCGGAGACGTTGTTTGACTAATCATCCTGCATTCATGCATACTGATTTAGTTGTCGAGTGTGATTGTTATTTGTTAATCCTATTTGGAACATGTTAATTGTTATTATTGCTGTTAAGTTCATTATGGAATATGCAACCCTAGGATGTTATCCCTAGCTATAAGCCTAAGTGGCTATTCTCTTATCTATATCTATTGGTGCTATTATTTATGTAATTCTTTGGAGTTGACCCTCGCGTCTTCTGTGTGTGCTTTGGCGGACAAACGCCCTTTGTCAGATGTCTTTGGCGGACTGGTTCACGACGGTTCACCCTTCGGGGGAAACTAGAGTTGGGATGCTGGAACAGGAGCGCATCGCGATAGCGAGCAAAGGACGGATGGTGTATGTAGACTAGGTCGTTCTGGATTTCGAATTCGGACGACGATCATGCTAGCATGTAGGATTGAGTGTTAGTGTGAGCTCCTCGAGATGGGATTAGTGTAGGAGTAGAGTCTTAGCTCTGAACATTATTTGTTTCATTCGGGACAGGGTAGTTTCCCACCTATAGCTTTTTGTGTGGTTTCTTTACGGGAATCACAGAGAGTTGGTTGGACTTAGGAGGTCTTGTTTCAGGCCGATGGGCCAGCTTATTCTCAGTTTTGAGGGATAGTGTTGCGGACACTTACCTTTAGATTTGGTTTGTACATTTTGCCTTCGGGCGCTACACTTTTCTTTCCGTCACTGGAGGTTACTCGTGACGAGGTTGTTACTTACAGCGGGGGCTGTTTATATATTGTATATTAGCTCTATTACTTTTCGCTTTTGGGTTTTATTTAATTCAGTCTTGTCTTAGTTATTATCGGAAAAAAAATATTTCACGTTTTTCCGCATTAAGTTTACTTTTGGTTACTAAAGTGACACCACCGAAATCGGGGTGTTACAGCAGTGGAGTGAATGTTTTCACATGACTCTCCCGTCTTGCGAGACGTTATTGTTTAATTGATATTGATGAGGATTATTGATATTTGATTTATTGTTATATTGTTGAGGATTATTGATATCTGATTGGTTGTTATATTGTTGAGGTTGTTGATATCTGAATTGATTATATTGTTGGCTTGACGATATCTGATTTGATTTACATTGTGGGTTTTGTTGATATATGAGTTGATTTGTATTGTTGGTTTTGTTGAAATTTTGATCTACATCTATACTGTCGAAGTTATCGTTATCTGAATTTATCTATGCTGTTAAGTTATTGATTTACGAGTTAGTTTATTTTATTAAGTTTTGTTAATATCTGTTTTAAAACCATATCGTTTAATTATGTTAAATACATGATTTGATTTCATGATCGATAGGATGAATTGTCATCTAATTTGAGTTAAATTGCTAGTTTATTTACCATGCTAATTAATCAAATTTGAATAGCATGATTTTCTCTTTTATATGTGGTAGTTATATGGAGTTAACCCTTTCTGTTTGCTATTTGTTGTCTTGACCTTCGTACGAGTCGGAGAGGAGAACTTGAAGAACTGTGGAAGACTTGAAGAATAGAGTCGGGTGTAGAGTTAGAGCCTTGGGTTAGAGAGTTAACCATTATTGGTTGAAGCTTGCATAATGATTTTAGAAATTTATATTAGGGTTTCGGGTACTCGCCTTGTTCAAGGCTTGATGTAAATCCCTTTGTAGTTGGGAGTATGCAAGACATGTTTTGGAAGTACATTTGAAAAGAAAAAAAATATATACTCGTGCTTATGTATGATTTTGGAAAACATTGCATATTTATTTTATCAAGTTGTTACCGTGACCCTTGAAAATCAGGGCGTTACAAATCACAAAGTAATAACTCCAAGAGTTGTCAACTTAAACATGATCGTGTGTGTTTTGCTCCATTTACGGTCTTCTAGGGTGTTCTTGTCATCTGCCCCGCTGCATTGGAGCTGGAGTTTGCCAACAAGGTGGTTTTTTATACTTTGGGTCCTTTCATCTTCTATAGGTCCTTTTATTCTCGTTTCTTTTAGCCGATGAGTATATGGAGATGATCGAAGACTTCTCTTAAGACAACCTTATCTCTAAGACGGAGCAGTTCCTCTCAAAGTAGAGGTGGATCGATCCCCCTCTCCTCATTCTTCTCAAGGGTTCCTCCTTCTCTCCACCTCTTCCACCACCCTCAAGTCCAAAAAACTTCCACCTCCAAACCCTAAACTCCCAATTCTACTGAATCCCCTCCTAAATCACCGCCAAACTCCTCACCCACCATAGTTCGGAGCCACGTAAACCTTGAATAACCGTACACAAAACACTCAGCCACATCTCTTCCTTTGTCTAATAATTTCTACGCCATTTCTTCATGATGTCGTCGTTGTCTACGCAAGTGGTAGAGGCTCATGTTAAGTTGTGGCTGTGTTTAAGTGGGAAATTGTGCCCTGTGTTTCCTGCTCAAACAAATGAATTCCAAAAGTAATCTAAGACTTGGATCAGGTCCTAAGGGTGTGGACTAATTTTCTTTGATGATTTATAAGTTCTCATATGCGATTGAGCTTCGAAAAGGTGTTGGTTTGTGAAAAGTAATTTAGAAAACCACAGAGCTATTTGATGATAACTCGTGACATTTAGTCTCTGGTGAACCTAAGACTTAGATTTTCACAAAGGTTTTAACTCACAGGGAGTGAAGATCGCCAAATTATCCGATGATAACCCAGTGAATCAAAGTCCCCGGTGAACTCAGACTCTAGTTTCGAAGTAGTGATTGGTAAATGCGTGCAAGTTATTCAGTGATAACAAGTGTAATCAAAGTTCTGGTGGACCAAGATTTCATTTTTGAAAAGGGGTGCTCCGGGGAGCGAATTAATGCATTAAAAACAAACAATTGAAAGCAAAAGATGCATAAATAGTAAAGAAAAGCTTGTAAAAAAAGTTGTAAGAAAATAAAATAAAAAAGAAAGCTATAAAGATATTTGTAGAAAAGTATATTGAATTAATTTCATAAAATGGAAGGAAAAAAGGGTGGAAGGAACTATTATACATTAACTAGTGTAGCCTCTTGTCTATGTGATCGGCATGTGGATGATTTAGAGTGTTAGTATTTCAGTTTCCGACTCTTATTCCAATATTACATTGATCTATTTATAGTACTGGAAATTGAAAGTAACTAACTAGTCCTAGGAGCAATTTACATGAAAAGACAACTGCCTTAATCTAAGTTGTTCTTTGGAGTTCCTTGTCCTTAAAACCCTGGTTTGCTCTCCACGCACCCATTGTCTAATCATGCCTAGTTGTTTTGTCATGAGGGCGAGGTGTTGTATTGAACCTCTAGATTCTTCAGATCGTGGGTTCTGGATCCTTCTTGTTGCGAACATGGATTTTTTATTCTTCCAACCTTAGAAAGTTCAAACTTTGAATTACGACATGTACTTTGTCACTATGGCTCATAAGGAATGAGGTAATATTTAGATATGGTGCTTTAAATGTGGAGAAAACCCTTATCTCAATTAAATTATGTTCTTGGAAATGGCTTAGGTGTAAGCTTAGGGGCTTTCGTTCCTTTTTTTATGAGTGGGACTCGAATCTCAACCTATGTCTTGAAGAAGTTTAATTGGGCTAAGTGATATCATATCAATGATGTTTATTGCTGGTTTGGTAAGCAGTAAGCATTGTTGGGGAATAGCTGGTCGAGCATTTGTGATACCTCATAATTGTGAACTTTGGGTCTGAACCTTGACTGTTTGGTTGCCATGGAGTATTTTCATAATTTTGTGCTTTACATATGTGCTATGAGGAGGGTGTGAGGATGCTACGAGGTCCTGTTTGGCTTTCTGTCGTGCTGGTTGGAATAGTACGCGATTGCTAGATCTAAGCTGATTCTGGATGTCTAGCTTGGCTTGCTTTGGAGTGCATGGTGGCTCACATATTTTCCCTTGCACTAGAAATTATTTCTTGTACTAGTTCTTTGCATCAGTGTTGGTTTTGTTATTTCTTTCTCTCTATTTGTATATGAGTTATAGAACCCCTTATGCTATCTTATATGCTAGTTCTTTGGCCTTTAAAAAAAATGACACGTGCTATGTGGCTTCCCGAGGGCCTTTACCTCTTCAAACTTGAAGCGAAGTAGATAAGCGTCATGGATTCCATGAACACCGTTGGTCTCCTCGAGATATGATGTGAGAATCATCTAGGTGCTAGAGACTCCTCGAGAGCCTTTGTGTCTTCAAATGCCTTTTAGAGCTGGAGTTCGCTATGTATGGTCGAGGCCTCTAGTTGTACTTCTACTCGAAACTGCCCCTTGATTGTTCTAGGTGACCCGTCCCCCAGCCTTATTGCACATAGTATTATTTAATTCAAAATTTCAATATCAACTAGCTGGAGGTTTGGGTTTCTAATGGGGGGTTGAGGGTTGCTACTTGGTTTGAGACGGTGAGACCTGGTGCGGTTTCAAATTCAGAAGAAAAAATCATGGAAGAAAGGAGTGTGGTGCAAGGTTGTATTGCTGCAACGATGGGATTGTGATGTTGGTGGGCGGCGACAGGGTTTCAGCGTGACAACGACATTGGTGATGAAGGAGGGGAGAGCCATAGGAAGAAAAATAACCTAATTCCATAGTAATGGGTTGTACCAACTTGCCTTCAAAATAACCATGGCGAGGACACAATATGAGGGACTCCTTAAATCTCCCCCACACCTCATATAGTGACTATTTCTCCAGCTGAGCAAAGTTCATGATATACTTTTTGCAGCTTGCAAGACTTTGAAAGCTGGTACTTATCAAGAACTTCTTGGCACAACCCTGCCATGTATTTATGCAATCATCGAGAAAGGAATTGATCCAATTTGACACCCTATCCTCTAAGGAGAATGAGAATAACCCAAGGTGAATAATGTCTACAAGAATATTCTTGTACTTGACATTGCTTGTGATTATGAGGAACTTTATTCAGATGAACCAACAAATCTTGGCCTTGCATGGAATTGTCAAACATTATGGACCATCAATATGATAGGAGCGCTATCTTCAACTTGAATATGCAACAACGATTGCAAGATGACATATGTTGTCTGTCACTCTAATGGTGGGAGTGAAGAACTATTGCAGTGTTGCTTCAGGTGGTGCTTCTTTTGCCACCATAGCCTTTCTCTTCACTCTCTTTTTAACATATGGCTATGAGTTGTTGTTTCAATTTCAAGTGAAATTGTATAACAGGTTCACAAGAGGGGTTAACATGCACCTACACTACACAAGAAAGATAAAAAAAAAAACATAATATTTTTTAAGAGCACAATCGTGATATCAAGTAGACACGACCGTGTGTGTCAAGGGATACGACCATGTACATCTACCAAAATGAAAAATAACAGAAAACATGAAAAACACAAACCAAGAAAAATCTTAATCTATGAAAATTAATTGTTTAAACATAATCCCTAACAATAGCGCGAAAAACTTGTTGCGTTTAAATACACACACAAAAATGCAAAAGCACCCTATTGCTCTAAGTAGTATAGGATATGGAAGTCTCAATTATCGTACCCAAGGGACTAAGTAAACAAACCAATTATACGCGGATGAGTTCATAGGTCAAGAAAATATTAGTTTGGAAGTTGGTGTTGTGATCATGCAAGCAAAGCAAATAACAAACAAAGTTGAGGATCAGCTAGAGAAAACACTCTAGAGGGAAAACTAATTAAATCATCTCCCCTGATTTTATCAATGTTGCATAAGAATCATATATGTCAACTCTACTTCTCAAGTGCTAGATAAGCTGCCAGGTTATACCTACACTACCTACCCAATGACACTACCTAGCCACAACCATCATGCATATGTGATTTCTTGAATAAAGATTAAAACAAAGACTATACCTATGTGATATTTCAGTACCTAATCATAGACCAGTTGAAAGCATACGAAAACTAATCCTAATACCTCAGCCTACGCACCAAAACTAATTCCTTACACTTAATTCTCTTTAATATTCCATAGACTAATTCCCCTCATTAGGAGTAAGCTACCCTACTATTGATACGATTAATTACTGCGTATAGGATTAAGCACATAAAGAAACTACACAAATTATAAACGAAATAGAAACAACAAGTATAAAAACTTGGGTTCAAATAATCTCCTACATTGCAACCTCAAGAGAGGATGCTTAGCTACACATAATCATAAAATAAGAAGGCATACAATCCCTAGTAGCTAACATCTTCCAGAGATTTGAAAACATTAAGTTCTTCAATCCTTCTGTCTTCTGCCTTTTTTTTTTTTTTCTCCAATAGCTCAATGTTATTCGTGATAGCCTTTTCTAGTGTGTTAGCACTGTTGCATGATGCCCTGCCTTGGCCTTCAACCCTCATGTAGTAGAAATCATTAGATCAAAATTAAACTCTCTAATTAGGCGATAAGCACGACCGTGCTACTTAAAGGACACATCGGTGGCTATTGAATGACATCCACGAGTGTGTAAGGCTTGACACAGTCAATGACTCTTCAATTTAATAGAGCATAACCAGGCTTCCTTTTCAATACGCAAGTCTTCACTTTGTGCTCAATTTTACTTGTTTTTCCACTATATTTTCTCTTTCCAACTTTTTACCTGCTTATTGCAAATCTACCATAGAGTACACAAGTTTTGTAAAAATTATGTCACAATATAATATAAAACCATAAGGAAAACAAGGTAAAAATCATGTATTTTAAATTGATATCATGCCGTTGAAGTTTCAATTGAGTTAGCTTTGTCCTTGCTATATTCAATCTTGTAAATTCTTATATAATCAATCTTGTACAGTATATTCTTAATCACATCCTATATTTTAATTACGTTTTTAATAATAAAATGGAAAATACATGTTCACATTCTGTTTTATTAATTTTTGAAAAGGACATATAGAGGAATATTTGTTCGAATAATCATTTTTATTTTGGTTTGGTGGTTCTCTCCATTGGCGTTGGTAGATCAATTCCTTCTCTGGCCCAAATATATATGGAGCAATATATAGTCTGAAACTCTAGAAGACTGAAACAGAAACTTAGTTAATCAAATCAAACCATGGGGATAGTGGAAGAAGCTCACAACGTCAAAGTCTTAGGATCAGGTTCAAGGTTCATAGTTCTAGCTCACGGTTTCGGCACCGACCAATCCGTGTGGAAACACCTTGTCCCTCACCTCCTCAACGACGACTTTCGCGTCCTTCTCTATGACAACATGGGAGCTGGAACCACCAATCCTGATTACTTCGATTTTGACCGCTACTCAACCTTACAAGGCTATGCTTATGACTTGCTCGCCATCTTAGAAGAGCTTCAAGTCCGTTCTTGCATCTTTGTTGGTCACTCAGTTTCTGGCATGATTGGTACCATTGCTTCAATTTCTCGTCCTGATCTTTTCTCCAAGCTCATCATGGTTTCAGCTTCGCCCAGGTAATTACTACGATAACAGAACTACTAATTCAATTCTCAATTATTTGATATTTGAAATTGCTGTTTTGCACACGTTGCGGTTGCCACTTACTCGGTTCTGAGAATTCTATGCGAATCTCTCTCGGTTAAGGTATAGAATCACATGGAGATAACATGGTAGCGGTAAAATGTCACGACTGAGCTTCAGGTTCCATGGAGTAGTGGAGTACCTACAGAAAATACTCTAATGCTATATTTGGTTGGGGGAAGAAAAAGAGAAAGGAAATAAAACACGGAAATCGAGAAGTGAATTTAGACTAATTTCTTTTTCTTTTCCCTTCCTCCAACCAAACAAAGCCTAAGTCAGTGTTTGAGTGAGAGTAGTTCTCAGAAACTTAAGTAGAATTCGTAAATTTCTTTGAATGAAAATATTATGTAAATAGACTATAAATCCTATATTTATAGGGTTAGAGTCACTAACAACTGTCTCAACAAGTGTGAGGGAGACCCCTTAAACAAGGGGTTTGAGTGAGCAAGTGAACTTTACATTAACTTATTAATCTCATGGCCGAGCGAGGCGGGGAGCTCCTTCTTAAGTGTTCTGCCCGACCTTTAGACGGATGCTCTTACGCTAGCCTTTTGGTCCGTTGAGACATCCACGCCAAGAAGTCAATGAGAAAACCTGCATTGTGTAATTACTAGTGTGGGTTGATGTAACCGCAACTGTGATAGAGATGCGGATTCAAGGACTCAAAAATCCATTACACTATTGCAATTTAAATTTTATTTAAATGTGTACATCATATAGTAGATTAGTCAATTAATTTACTAATTATATATGTTGCGTGTGTGTTTTGGTTTTGTGGGTTAAGGTATTTGAACGATGTAGATTACTTCGGAGGCTTTGAGCAAGAAGATTTGGACCAGTTATTCGATGCCATGGCGGCGAATTACAAAGCATGGTGTTCAGGCTGGGCCCCGATGGCTATCGGAGGAGACATGGAGTCAGTGGCGGTGCAGGAATTCAGCAGAACCTTGTTCAACATGAGGCCAGACATAGCCTTAAGCGTATTGCAGACAATTTTTCAAAGTGACATGAGGCAAGTACTAAGCCTGGTAACTGTGCCATGTCACATCATACAAAGCAAGAAAGACCTGGCGGTTCCGGTAGTGGTGGCGGAGTATCTCCACCAGCATGTTGGCGGTGAGTCTATCGTGGAGGTCATGTCAACGGAGGGGCATTTGCCGCAGCTGAGCTCGCCGGATATTGTTGTTCCGGTGTTGCTTAGACACATTTGCCATGATATTGCAGCTTGAGTACTTGAGCCTTTGACCGATAGTGGCGGTTCGTGGTGGTGGATGGTCCATTATTGAGGGTTGATTTTAAACAAATAAAATTGATCTATGAGGGTTACTTTATGATTTGTGTCTGTTTCGTAAGAGATCAAAGGAAATGGAGTTGGCGGCACATGTTGCCTTGAACCGTGCATTGGTGCTCTTTGTTTTGTATATATGTGCTATTTAATTGTGGTAGGTGGTGTGCTCCAATAGTTGTGGGCAACGAATGTTTATATTGTATTATGAGGGTGGAGGGAATCAAGTGGCAACAAGCATCTGCCAAATCAACTTGTAAACTAATTTTCAAATGGTTTAGAAAATAAAAGCATGGATCATTTCACACTTTCACATCAAAATTTTATTCACGCTTGGAGAAATACAAAAACACAAGAGAGAAATATGATCAATAGATAATGTGGCAAGAAAATAAGCTAAATTATGCAAATAGAAGAAGAGAAAACGAGTGTATTAAAACCATTTTATTGATGAAATTATAAGGAAAAGAAAGGGGTTGTCTAAATGACTCGGTTCAATTTTGGGTTATATCACTCATGGCCTTCACTACACCAGAAAAGGGCTTTTACAGCGCCCCTTTTACAGCGGTTTAGGTGGCAGCCGCCGTAACAACACAAACACGGAGCGGTTGATGGGCTATTACAGCGTTTTATTAAACTAACCGCTGTAAAAGCATTACCTTTTAACAGCGGTTCTCTTAGAAGGCGCTGTAAACACAAAAACACGGAGCGGTAACAGGCTTTTATAGCGTTTTATATACTGACCGCTGTAAAAAATAGGTTCCATTATTTATAGCGTTTATTAAACTAACCGCTGTAAAAGTAACGTAAATAATAAAAATCAAAAATTCAGGTTTTGTATGGGATCGAACCCAGGTTCCCTTAAGAAAAACACAATAGTCTTTCCACTAGGGTAGATTCACTTTATGATAGATTAATATAAGATTTAGTTGATTTCTTTAATAAATGGTTCAAAAAATGTTCCTTTCCACTGGGCTGTTACACGCTTTTTGTCAGTTTATTCGTTTTGTATATATAAGTATTATTTTCTCTATTGATTTTGTAAAATTACATCTATAACTGCAAACCCTTATTTTTCCAGTTACATCTCACCACTCTGCAACCTCACTAGTCCTCGCCATTCCCACCGGCCAACACCACCATCTTCCATGGCCAAATCGAAAAACCCTTTTCATCATTTCCCTAACCCTCCTTCTCTCCTCAGCCAAACAACCTCGTTTCTCCCGAATGATCACCCCAACATCTCTAGGCCTCAAAAAGGAGAAGCTCAGCCACTTCCACTCACGACATAATCTCGACCTGCTACTTCTCTCAAAGCCCTCGCCACCTCCTGCCTCCGCCGTCGCCGCCTCCATCCCTTCCGCCTCTCTTGTTTTGGGTCGCTTCCTGCACGGTTGTTGCCCTGTTCTCATTATCAACCTTCCATTGTTCCTCAATCCTCTCCACAAGCAATTTTCCTCTTCCTCATAAGGTAATACTTTGATCTGATGCTATGATGTTCTTCATTTTTGTAACTGCACAGCCTAGGGTCTGAGTTGGTTTTGCTGCTGTTGAAATTTCCTGAAATTTTCTCCATACTCTATGCTATTACTCTTTTGTTTGTTCTATTCACACTGTGTTTGGTTATGAATATCAATTAGGTAGCTTCAATTTTGGCTTTACAGCTAAGAGTATCAGTTCAAATATCAATTAGGTAGCTTCAAATCATTCACTGAAATCTTCTATGTGGGGGGCATGGGGGAAAGTTGCACTAGCATAGGGGTAAATAGCAAAACCACGGACCGGATGGAGGAGGGAGTAGTTTATGCAGTAAAAGATATTGGTTATGAATCATGATGATGAGAAAGGGGACACACACACACTCAGAAGAGTGAGATAAAGTGTGAGGTTTGAAAGGTGAATAAAGCAATGGATGATAAATATTGAAAGGCTTGGAACCAAGCCTCACTGGCTGCAGAAACAGGGTAGGTTCGGGAAATAAGTGTCGGCAGCTTGTTTAACATGTTCTAAGAATATACAAATAAAATAGCAACTGTTTAACTTAAGTGTGTTATGTTGTGTTGTCTTTTCTTGTTCTCTTTGTGGTTGTGGGGTACCAGCACTAGATGAAAAAATAATACTAGAGCCTTCAATTATAGGAATTGACAAATTACCTAATTAGATTCCAAGTTCTCCATTATTTGTCTTCACTGCGTTGTGATTTTAGGTGAGTTTTATGGTTATTCATCCTCAAGATTTTGAGTTGTGATTAGGATCATTATTACTGTTAAGTGACTACTTTTTATGTCACAATGAAAAATGAAAAACCTTCAAAACCATCATATTTTGATAGTAATTGTGGTTGTGGATGTTCCTCTTGTTTGGTTCTTTTGGATAAATGTGGATTGAATGAGAAAACCTGAATAAGTAGTTGAACAAACAAGAGTACAGGATTGCCAAAATCTTATCAATTACAAAAAGAGGAATCAGCAAACCTGCTGTTTCGTCTGTTTCTAAATAGTATATCAATTATTAAATTAGTTTGCCAAAATCTTATCAAACTTTAAGAATTTGCAGAGGAATTTTCATTAGAAGTAAATGCTTACCTTTCCTAATAAAAAAGAAGGAAAGCGTGTGCTTAGAAATTGGTAGTTTTTCATATATGGGGAATAAATTATTCTCAAATAAATATATATCTAGTATCTATTATCTATTGAACCTTTGTTATGATATTTGCTATTATATCTATGATATTGAGCCTATATTTGATGATATAAGTTGTTATTAGTTAGCAGAATTTTTATTAGTTGTATTGTATAATTGCATTATGCAGGTTTTTTAATATGTGTATGTATAATTGCATAATTAAGGCCGCCATGGCATCCACCATATATGGTGGTATTTTGGCTTTCCGCCATGGAGTGTCGTTATTGATAACACTGTACCCAAGTTTGTTTATGAGTTCTTTGGTTAGCATAGT
Source organism: Lotus japonicus (assembly GCF_012489685.1). Lineage (NCBI taxonomy): Eukaryota > Viridiplantae > Streptophyta > Magnoliopsida > Fabales > Fabaceae > Lotus > Lotus japonicus. The sequence continues at coordinate 13,262,790 of NC_080044.1, forward strand.
GAGTTTAGCTTGTTCTTTTGTGACTCATTTGATTTGTGTAGCTTATTCTCTTGTTCAATTATGTTTTTTGGCATATTGTTTAAATTAATCCAATGTTTTAAACTATATCTCTGTTCATGAGAATTAAATTGATTTTCGTAGCATAGCTGATTGAAATTGTCATTCTCATATGTATAATTATATACAATTTTTGGAATCTGATTATGCAATCCACTTTGATTTAGGAATATGCCAGAAAAGAAGCCAGTGGTTGGGTTGACATGGCAACCGCCGTTGCCAGTTTCATCTTCATTAAAAGCCACAAATGGATCCCATATAAAAACTCAAATCGGGGCATCAAGAAGCACTGTTTGGAAACCCACTTCAGAGCTGGTTGATGGCCTTTTTGCTCCTCCAAATGATCCTAGAAAATTGAACAAGTTACTGAGAAAACAAGTTAAAGATACTGCTGGGAAAAATTGGTATGCATTAGATTGTTCTCTCAATCCTCATTTTCTGAACACAAGTAGGGTTTGGATTTCGTTGGTTGTTTATCTATTAATTTTACACTGGTTAGCTGGTTATAGTGGTAGTAACATTTTCTTTAAAAAAATGTGTGGGTCCAAGGCCTTAAATCACTAAACTATATAAAAGGAGGCATAGGAGGAGTAATGCACCAGATCAGATCATGAGGTGCAATGCTGCTTATCAGAATTAGGAGAGAGAAGGGCCAAACTAACTGTCTTGTGGGGAGTTTGTGTGGATCTGTATAATGAGACTCGGAGTATAAGCATGGAAGGGGTAGGGAGGCTGAGGTAGGCTGGGAAATTGGGAGTGACTCAGTCTCTCAAATTGCTTTGGATATCTCTTGTATACAACTCACTATCGATATCATTTGATCCAAGGTCAAATGCATCTATCTTCATTTCATTTACATAAGCAATATCTTCATGTCAATTTTATTCAGTTATTTTTTCCCGTGATTTTTCTTTTGCTCTTGGTTGGAAACTATAAAATGGATTAAATATTTATCTAAATATATTGAAATCTCTGTCAGGTTCAACATGCCGGCTCAAACCATCACCCTTGAGTTGCAGAAAGATCTCAAGTTATTGAAGGTGCTTTTTAGTATTAACATCTCTGCCTTTTTATACACTTTTTCGTTCTACATTGTATACATTAGCAAGTTAAACTTTCATGCAATGGATATGTACATTTGAGGGTGGGTGCACACACAAACTTGAATGTATCCCGTCAATTTGTGTCATGCTATCTAATCTTGTTTTGGTACACCGCTCTTATCTTGAAACAGTTGAGGGGTGCCATTGATCCCAAGCGTCACTACAAGAAGGGTGATTCAAAATCAAAGACACTTCCCAAGTATTTCCAGGCAAGTTCATTTTTGTATACTACTACTATGTTGATCATTGACAAGCATATGCTTCAATATAGATTTGCTACATCAAATATGGTTAGCTTTAATTTTTGGATCATTGGAATATCATCAGATGGGAACAGTTGTAGATTCTCCATTGGACTTCTTCTCAGGAAGATTAACAAAGAAGGAGAGGAGAGCATCATTAGCAGATGAGCTGCTTGCTGATCAAAACCTTGTAGCCTATAGGTAAGATAGGCAGTGAAGTATATAATTGTCTGCTTAAATAGACAATGCCTCTCAATGAAAATAGAAACTTGTTCATGCACTTTCCTATGCTCGTCAGGCTACTTACTCGTTGTTTATCAACTTTTTTCTAGGAAGCGGAAGGTTCGAGAAATCGAAGAACAAAACAAACCAGCTGGGAATGAAAATTGGAAGATTAAAGGCGGGAGTTCCCGGAAGCGAGCAAAAGAAAAGAGGAATTGCTGAATTTC